>NC_091556.1:40162363-40169863 GCF_042767895.1 Penaeus vannamei | reverse complement strand
ACAAAGCACCATGTCTTCGGGTTCTCATACAGACCTCCGAGGCACAAATGACTACCGCACAAGACAATAGAAAGAACAATAGCTTCTACTCGAGGTGGGTGCTTCAGTCCCGATCATTGAGGCGTGAGCAGCTGGTAAGAAGGTCTCGAGGATGTCTTAGGAATAGTTCCTTGTTGTAGAGGGTAATTAGTGGTAGGTAACGTATCTCTAACGAAATTGGCTTTTGAAGTGCAGTTTATTCAGTAGATACTTCCCGCTATGGAAGTAAAGTTAGTATTTTCGCTTGCCATTACTTCAGGGTAATAATGATATACATATTTTAACACATAAATTTATCTATTTTCAAGACTTTATTGTCTGTATCATTGACGTCTGATTTATTGTCATTAGTGCTAGCATGTCTACCACTATTACTCTTCCAAATATTTTGTTCTGTGTTCACTTTTATTGACAAAAAGAAAAATATAATATACTAAGAGATTAGGATAAAGCACCTAATTCTTTACCGAATTTCGAAATGAATATTATATAATCACAAGCTAAAAATATATATACCAACAATCTAAATTTAACAAAGAGAATATACATTTGTCTTTCCTTCTTTACAGAAACAGAGATGGGACAAGGGTACACTCCAGGCCATATAGCTAACAAAGGAGAGAAGAAAATCGTGAGGGAAGGGGTAGAATGGTAAACGTAGCTTGGAACAATAAGGAAGAGCACTGTATAGCAGCTAAACAAAGGAAGCTTTTAATCGTATAAGGGAAGAACTAATGGTGGATAACCTGCAACGTGAGGAAATTTCACCTTATTGTCTTGTCAGAATAGGGTTCAGGTAATCATAAGAAAAAAACAACTTTAAAAAGCCAACATTGTCACCATTATAATCATCCTTGTTATACTGATATTATTATTATTATTATTATTATTATTATTATTATTATTATTATTATTATCATTATTATTATTATTATTATTATTATTATTATTATTATTATTATTATAATTATTATTATCATCATTATCCGTCTCATAATCATCCTTATCCTTATTATTGGTAGAAAAACCCACAATGCACAATCTAGTTTGTGCATTGTGGGTTTTTCTACCATAGTATCAACACGGTAGTGTGTTTTTCTATTCATCCTTATTATTGTTATTAATGTGTTTGACTGCTCATTATACTTCGATATATATTATGGTGTTATCATTCTAACTGAAAGAAAAATAAATTACTCGGCGAAAGCACAAAGGACCTTGGAAGCAGCAACAAGGCAAAGCACGTGTCCTGAATTGATTCAAGCTCTGGGGAACTTTGTCAATTGATAGCAGCGAATGTTGCATATTCAACTTGCAAAGTCTTGACTGTGTTGAGGAAACGCCAGGAACCTTTCTCAAGTCTCTCAGCAGTTAGGAGAAGGAAACTGTGGGATAGTCTGTTGGGAAGGTCTGTGGCACAAGAAGCTGGTTGTATAATTAGTTCTATAACGATGGAAGTTGAAATGGAAGGCTATATGAGACGTGTATTGTTGCAGTCCGTGGAGTGTGAGGCCCAGGTTTAAAATGGTTCAATATCTGTTGCTTGTTAGGATTTCTGTCTGTCTATCTGTCTGCCTTTGTGTCTGTCTGTCTCTCTCTCTCTCTCTCTCTCTCTCTCTCTCTCTCTCTCTCTCTCTCTCTCTCTCTCTCTCTTTCTCTCTCTCTCTGTCTGTGTGTGCGTGTGTGCGTGTGTGTGACTGTCTGATTCTGTCTCTGTCTCTATCTCTATATCTCTGTCTCTACCTCTGCCTCTGTCTCTCTGTCTCTGTCTCTGCCTCTATCTCTGCCTCTATCTCTGTCTCTGTCTCTCTCTCTCTCTCTCTCTCTCTCTCTCTCTCTCTCTCCTCTCTCCCTCCTCCCCCTCTTTTTCTCCCTCCCCCCTCTCTCTCTCCCTCTCTCTCTCTCTCCCTCCCCCCCTCTCTCTCCCTACCCCCTCTCTCTCGCCCTCCCCCCTCTCTCTCTCTTTCTTCCTCTCTCCCTCCCTCCCACACACATTTACTCTAGCACGTGTATATGATAATAATCAAACAAAACTACGAAAAACAAATATAGTCAGAAAAATCCTTGTCTTCAAATAAACTGAAATAATGGAAAATAGTGACATGCAGAATATATACCTCCCAAGGGAATTCCGTTCTTATCATTAAAATTCAAGCTGTTTTCAAAAAAGAAATTTTATGCTTGTTGCACAACTCGAATTCCCTGGACAGAAAATTAAAATCTGCACTGATTTCATTCATTCAATGTTTCTCTATTTCGAATCAATGTCTTTATAAGATTTTTTTTTTTTTTTTTTTTTTTTTTTTAAGTGTGTATCTTTTGTTCTCAGTAAATGTTATGTTTTGCGTGCATACCACATCTTTTGTTCAGGAAATTCCACTTGGCGATTTTGAATATTACACTTAACGATTCCATGTTTTTAAATTTCCCTCAAAACGTAATATCAGCTCTTACTATTACTGAATAATTCATCCATGTCGTTTTCTCCTACCAACATTTGTTTTTTTCTCACAATAATACCAATAAATCCATTATCTTTTCTTTTTTCTTCAGCTATAAGTTCTTCAATCGACCGTATTCTCTTTCCTCCGAATCCTCACTCCTCTTGTTATTTCCTTTCTTCTGTTTATATATATATATATATATATATATATATATATATATATATATATATATATATATATATATATATATATATATTGTACCATCTTCTTCTCTAATCTTTAAATATCCTTTAGATTATATTTCACTTTCTTTTTCTTCGGTCCCTTTTTTATTTTTTCTTTGTAACTTTTTTTCTGTTTTCACCCCTCTTCCCTTCTTTTGTTTCGTTCTTTATTTTCATTAAAAAAATCTCGCTCTCACTTCATCCCTTTTTCAAGTACTTGTTCTATGTTGCTCATTTTGTGAATTATAGTTATTGTTAATTTCATTATTATTTTAAATAGCCTTTGTAATATGTTACACATGGGGTTTGCAATAATTTGTACATTAGGCGCTCATATAACGTCTGACGAAATAAGAGAGAGAGAGAGAGAGAGAGAGAGAGAGAGAGAGAGAGAGAGAGAGAGAGAGAGAGAGAGAGAGAGAGAGAGAGAGAGAGAGAGAGACAGAGTGAGAGTGAGAGTGAGAGTGAGAGTGAGTGAGTGAGTGGGGGGAGAGAAAGAAAGAAAGAAAGACATTGATTTGAAGTCATGAAGCATAGCTAAGATACTGTTTATTTACAGTCTCCTTGCGTTGGCACAACTATGCCCTGTACCTGTTCTAAAAGTACCAATTTTCTCCTTTGTACAAAAAAAGGCTAAAATAGTAGCACTTTTTATTGATAAATCAGTACCAAAGACAAACGCACACTAACAAACAGTAAGAGAAATATATCCCCCAGAAATGAGAACAAAAAACGACAAATCATCTTACTAAGTATAGTATTATGAAAGAATGACGACTATTGTGCTGTGTTGAGTAGCATGCTAAAACAAACTTCACTTGGTTTTATTAGGTTTCGATGTAGAATAATAGAGTAATGTAGGTTGATGATATGTGTTAGTCAAAATCCGTATTTTACATATTCTTTATTGTATGTTTGAAAGGTTTTGGAAAAGGCTTGTTATTCCGATTATGAAACATTTTTCGAGTCTTTTGCAACCTCTGACCTTCGAAGTGACACGTGTTGCGGCAGATAAGAAAAAAAAAAAAAAAAAAAAAAGATGAAAACCAAATCCATTAAAAAAAATCACTCGATAAAAATAGATGAATGAGTCTTCGATGCTTTCTTTATCGTTACACACGAAACAAACTTTTCCTTCTTTTCCTTTACAGTGTTTTGTTTGTTTCTTGTTCCTCCTTTGATCCTTCCTCTCCGCTTTCTCTTCCCCTTTCGAGCTCCCAAGCAAGCAAAGATAGCACGTTCGCCATTTGCCAACGGGGTTTAAAGATAGAACACAAAGGACAAGTGTGTGTGTGTGTGTGTGTGTGTGTGTGTGTGTGTGTGTGTGTGTGTGTGTGTGTGTGTGTGTGTGTGTGTAGACATTCATTTGTCATGAAATCCTGACACTTATATACTGAAGCTATTATTTTCAGTTATGGAACAATTCTCATTTTACCCCATATTCATATGTGAAAAACACGCACCCACAATAAACAATAAATTTCCGCATACCACGAAATGTTAACATCCGTACAGATATGAAAGAAGCAAGCCAAACTAAAAAAAAAAAAAAAAAAAAAAAAAAAAAAAAGGAAATGTGACTACATTAAAAAAGCATGTTGGCAACCTTTCATTTTTGCAGAAGGGAACAATCTAGAATGCAAAAAAACAAACAAACAAAAAAACCTAGCGACCTGTTTTCATCATACCTGAGAAAAACAGGGTTTCAGAGCGTGCTCGGTGACGTAACTAGAGAGATAATGACCCCTGGAGCATAGACATGGACGAACGGGTTTTATTGTCCATTGTTGTAATGCCTGGACACTGCGCGATGATCGTACGTTTGCTTTGAAAATCGTGGAACCAAATTGTGTTTTGATATACCGTGTACAGGTGGATGGTGCTTTGAATATTTGCACTGTTATTTTGTCTTCTTTTTCGTTTTTTTTCGTTCCTGATGATAACGATTATATTGTACACATAATAGTTGTCTCGTATTGTCTCATTGTAAGTACAAATATCTAAATTTCTTGCCTCTGTATAGTTTCTGTCAGTCTATTTTCCTTTTTTTCCTTTCTCTCTTCTCTTATGTTCTCTCCTCTCCTCTCTCTCTCTCTTTCTCTCTTGTCTCTCTCTTTCTCTGTCTGTCTGTCTGTCTCTGTCTCTGTCTCTCTCTCCTTTACTCCTCCCATCCATGCTTCCTGTCTTCCTTCTCCTCCTTTCCATTTTCCCCTTCCTCTGTCCTTCTCCCTTCCTCTTTCCCGTCCTCCTTTCTTTCTCTCTCCCAACTCACTCACTCACTTACTCTCTCTCTCTCTCTCTCTCTCTCTCTCTCTCTCTCTCTCTCTCTCTCTCTCTCTCTCTCTCTCTCTCTCTCTTTCTCTCTCTCTCTCTCTCTCTCTCTCTCTTTCTCACACCCTGCGCGTTGTTGTTCATACCTTCTCTCTTCCTTTTCTTTGTCGTCACCGTATATTCTGAGTACTAATTCGACTGATTTTCTTCAAAGAATTTTTCAAGTTCTGATATGTTCGATCCTTCTTTATACGGACAAAAAGGGATAGATGTTAAATTTACCTGTAGTATATCTTTTGTTTGGTTAGTATGGTATTATCCTATTCAGCCTTAGCAAACATCGATTTGTTTATATACGAAGGAAAGAAAAGAAAAAAAAGAAAGAAAAAACGCAAATTTGGGTACAGAGTAAGATTCCAAAACAAATTTATTTTTATCTTTGTCCGTAAGCACAGATACAATAAATTTAAGAAAGATACATAGATCAGGGTCTTGAAATTGTTTTTTATGAATATCCTTGCACAGTTTGATACACTGAACATTTATCTTCTTTGACATTGCCACTGAACACGAAATACAATATTCATACCAAAACCAGTTATACGTATAGTACAAAGCAATGGCAAATGCAAATAGATAACCAATCGAAGAGAGAAATGGCCCGACCAGGAACTATCAAAACCCATTGCTTAACTTGACAACAGAAAATCGCGTTATAGCACGTGTTTGCTGACGAAAGTAGAGGGTTAATGGCCTATGACGCACAGACGCGGACGGAATCTACTTTATTATCCATTGTAATAATGACTGGACACAGCACTATGGCCATACGTTCACTATGAATGGTGTGGTGGCGGGTATCAGTGTGGCTTCCCTGCAAACAGTCCAGTTCATGTTTCTCATCGTTTTTCCTGCGCTGTGAGGCCGTTTTGTGAATTCCTAGAATACTGAGAACAGGGGATGAATCCATAGCAGTCCCTTGGAATCGACAAAAGCGTTCATCGAAGGTAAAGGAACGAGGAACAAGTACAAATCTCTTATGGACTCTCATGGTCTCTCGTGGACTATCATGGTTTCTCGTATGTTGTGACGAGAGGCAAACTGTCTTTAAGTTATAGAATAAAGAATATTTTTATTTAGGTTTAGATATTTCTTTTTCTTTCCTTGCATATATATGTGTAGTAGGAGTGTGCCGTTGCATCAACATGATTTTTTTTTCTTTTTCAAATACGTAACACTTGTTGATGTTAATGTTATTTTTACTCTTGTTCTTGTTGATGTTAATGTTATTTTCATTCTTGTTCTTGTTGATGTTGATGTTATTTTTACTCTTGTTCTTGTTGATGTTAATGTTATTTTTACTCCTGTTGATAATGTTATTTTAATTCTTGTTCTTTTTTATGTTAATGTTATTTCTACTCTTGTTCAATAAGTACTACTTTTAATATTTTGTCTTACATGTTATTGGAATGATTAACATCTTTCCAGCCTCTTTTTCCATTCAATTTTTGCATTTTGTCACTCACTTCTATCCTTCCATGTATCTCCAGCATCATTGCCTATTTTTTGGTTCTCTCCTATTATTTTTTTCTTTTGTTACGTTGTCCATTAAGTATCAGGTCACGCAAAAGCGTTTTGCAAGAATTCTTTCAATATTTTTTTTTATACTGAATTACTGATTTTGACAACAGATTGTATAACATCTTGAGCACAACAAAGGAAGAAAAAGATTCATCTTAAATATCAGGGACAAATTTTCTGTTTTACACACTTTGATCAAACGAGGTAATATAAAATATCAAGAGATATAACACATAATTTTATCAGATGTTTAGTATAATTATTTGAGAGACAAATACAGAAAAAAACGGAAAGGCTATTTTTTCTGTAAATCTTTAGTATGTAAAGCTACACTAGAGATATTAAAATGCAAAAAAACAAACAAACTGTAGCTTGTTCCCAAGAAAGTATAGGGATTTGTAGCACATTTTTAGTTACGTATTTACAGTGGGAAAAAGACTGAAATTCTTGTCAAGGGTAAATAATTTATTTATTGGTGGAATATTGAATTCCAAAGACATCGAAAAGCAGGGTTCATTTTACAGACTTTGGCTCGAGAAGACGATTAACAAAGAACAATTTCCACACCATAGCTAGAAAATAGAAGACAATGGTACACGTAACGACTCAGTCTCCTGAAATTTGCATCGACCTTCCTCTAGTTAAAGGAGGGACCGGATTGAAAAGCAAAAGCCAACGACGATTGTTCATCATAGCAAGTAAAAAGAAAGAAAGAAAGGAGAAAAGAACCCGGTTTACTGTGTGTGTGTTCGCTGATATGACTAGCAGCAGAGTCGGAGGCGGGACCAACTTTATTGTCCATTGTGATAATGTTTGGACACATCTTTATGGCTGTACTTTAGCCATGAATAAGCTGCAGTTGCAACGCCAGGCCCGCTGTCTGGCTCGGCTGATAACAGAACAGTATTTGATTCAGATCGTTTCGACTGCGCTGACATCAC
>NC_091556.1:40118358-40120858 GCF_042767895.1 Penaeus vannamei | reverse complement strand
CTCTGGTATGGTCTTGCTAGCAGCTTTCCTAGCAGCGACCTTACTCTGAATCAGGTAGGAAGACTTTATGATTTACTAATTTCGGTTAATGGCAAATAGAGAGTTTAGACTGAGTTTAAATGAGGATAAATTGTTGAAGACACACACACACACATATACAGAGAGAGAGGGAGAAAGAAAGAGAGAGAGAGAGAGAGAGAGAGAGAGAGAGAGGAAGAGAGAGAGAGAGAGAGAGAGAGAGAGAGAGAGAGAGAGAGAGAGAGAGAGACTCACGCACTCTCTCTCTTTCTCTCTCTCCCTCCCCCACTCTCACTACTCTCTCTTTCTCTCTCTCCCTCCCTCTCTCTCTCTCTCTCTCCCTCTCTCTCTCTTTCCCTCTCACTCTCTCTCTCTCTCTCTCTCTCTCTCTCTCTCTCTCTCTTTCTCTCCCTCCCTCTCTCTCTCGCTCGCTCGCTCGCTCGCTCTCTCTCTCTCTCTGTCTGTCTCTCTCTCTCTCTCCCTCTCTCTATCCCTCTCCCCCCCCCCACCTCTCTCTCTCTTTCTCTCTCTCTCCCCCCCTTCTCTCTCTCCCTCTTCCCCTTCCCCCTCCTCTATCTCACCCTCTCGCTCATCAACAACAAAAATAACATTGAAAAGAAACTAAGAAAGAAGGAGAGAAAAGTCCTTGAGGAATTGCAGACGAAATTTGAGAAGTGGTGCAGATGGAAAGTGAAGATGTTGAAGATTCTGTAATTATTTCATCCAAAGATTAGATGAAAAATATTGTAGTGAGTATTTTGGAAAGAAATTGGATTTATGAAATTGAGTTAACTGATTCCTCACTTACCGTCAGTACTCTGGCATTATTGGAACAATGTAAGTAGGATTTTATGTCTAATAAATGGAGTTAGTGTAACAAATTTGGAGAAGTTCACTCACGATGAAATATCTAATTACGATGTTCAGAAAAGTTCAATAGTTGTTCCAGAGGTTTACGCCACAATACACCAATTGAACAGTACAAAGGACACGAATACAATGACAAGAGACAACACAGGATGAACGGAAGAAAAAAAAAACTAAGGAATATATACCATGGAATAATTAATCGAGTTATAATTTGATATCGAATGTTTGAAGAGAAGACTCCCTCCCAAGTGGTTGATGTTATATGCAGACATATAATCATGGTGATCAAACCGCGTATAACTGGATATAAAAATTCGAGCGACGAAGGGGAAGGGAAAGGAGATAAACCACAGAATTCGCAGATCGGAGAATCACCCGAAGAATTAAATAAGATAAACGGATATTCGTTCTGCCGGTTGCGATAGTCCAAGGGAGGGTCGCATTCACTGTTAAGGTACGGATGCTGATGCTTATGCTTGAAACCGAAACTGAAAATGCTTTTTTTTTCTTCTTAACTCGAAAAAATTCACATTTACATTAACATTAGCAAGATGAAATCCATCTATAAGAAGCCTATTCATTGATAAGTATACACACGTAAACACCAATGAATAAATACAAAGTATAGTAAAGGTAATCTGTTATCAAGTGAAATATGAATATGTTTTTGGCTTACAAATCGAGAAAAACAATTTCACTCTTATGTGAATTAAATATCATTTACATACAAACTAATTTAGTAATTGAAAAATCGCAAGAAATGATAAAGAACAAATGGAAAGGGTAATAAAATATGAAATATGAAATGTCGGTTAAGATTTAGCTGCTATGTAATTACGAAGATGGTGTATAAGCTATGATAAAGAAAAGGAAAATGGAAACCTTACAAAATATATGTTTTCAGAAGACACGGACACAGAATAGAATAGGTAATGTTGATATATACAAGACACAAGAAAAGAGGGAAACATATTATCAAAGAAGACTTTGCTTAATTAGATGCAAAACAAAAAGAAAAAAATGACTATGAGAATAAAAACGTTAATGAAAGTCAAAATACAAAGGACAATAAACATATAAAAATGACATGGAAATATCAAACCACAATAAAAAAAAAGAGAGAAAGAAATGCACCTTTTCATTTAACAAACAAGTGGTTTAGCTATTCAAAGAGTGGGATTAAAATAAAGCATTTTCCTCTTTAATATGACGTATCCACAGTAATTGGTGATGATAGATGAATAAGCATGGCGAAAATCTAATTACTAATTAAGTGAATCACTGACGTGTTCACCGTAATTAAGCAAGCTAACAGATTACCGATAAGCTTCACGGACATGAAATAACACACACACACACACAGGCATATACACACGCACACGAATATGCACACACACACACGCGTATATGCAACGCACATGCATATGCACATGTACACGCACACGCATGTAAGCACGCACGCACGCACGCACGCACGCACGCACACACACACACACACACACACACACACACACACACACACACACACACACACACACACACACACACACACACAGAGTGAGAGTGAGAGTGAGAGTGAGAGTGAGAGTGAGAGTGAGAGTGAGAGTGAGAG
>NC_091556.1:40108358-40113358 GCF_042767895.1 Penaeus vannamei | reverse complement strand
AAGGGAGGAGCGAAGAGACACAAACTCCCCCTCTTCGAAACGCACAGAAACCCAAAAATACCCAGAGAAAAAAAAGCAACTCAGATGAATATGATGATGAATTATTTAATCATGAAAAACAAGCATGTCCTCCTGTGTTATCTGATACAGGTGACCTATACCTGGGTTGCAAAAGCCAGTTTCTGGAGTGCCTTGAAGGTGTTGTTGGACTTGTCTGATGCACCAGCTGTTACTTCAGCTGTCCCTGCCAATACATTTGAAGAATATGCCCAAGTAGCTAGCAAACTGTAGCCGCTTCAAAGTCAAGATTGCAATAATTTAATCACATTCTGTTTTTTTTTTTTTTTTTTTTTTTTTTATCAATTCCCCTTTCCAATTAAAGTATTAATTTATATAAAAAAAACGTTATTTGTGATAAATATAATTTAACTCACGTTCACCATTTTTTTTCTATTCATCGGAAATACTTGCTCATGATATCTAGCTGTCTTTCCACGGCCAGTGTACAGAATTTTGCCCGTTACTAATATCAAACAGAAAAAGGCAATGGAAATAAGATCATGTAGCCCATTTTGCTAAAGTAGAATGGCGGACATTTTGGAAAATGGCCGCCAGAGCTGTCCAAGACGCAATTTCGGGTTGTTGTCTATCCGGTTGTTTGGAATACAGTTTTCTACATTTATACCAGTTCTGTAGCTTTTATGTTGAAAGTGAACAATTGATATGGAATATCGGACTATGCTGCAGTGCTGGAAGAAAAAGAAGAAGGAGAAAAGAAAGACAGACAGAGAGAAAAGAAGAAGAAGAGGAGGAGGAGGAAGAAGAAGAAGGAAAAGGAGAAGAAGAAGAAGGAGAAGGAGAAAAGAAAGACAGAAAAGAAAGAAAAGGAGAAAAGAAAGAGAAGGAGAAAAGAAAGACAGAAAAGAAAGAAAGAAAGAAGAGGAGGAGGAAGAAGAAGAATAAAGAAGAAAGAAGGAGGAGGAGGAGAAAAGAAAGAAAGAAAAGAAGAAGAAGAAGAAAAGAAAAAGAAAAGGAAAAAGAAAACAGCAGGAAGTGAAGGAGAAAAGAGCGAGGCAAGAAAGCTCTCTCATCTTTTCTAGCTTCAGCGATAACTTGTAGAAACAATAATGAAATTCTTCTCACTCCACGCACCTTCTCGGCTCTTTCTTGCAGACGACGAGACCGACTTGGGAGCCGAATGACGGGAAACTCCAGCCATTATTCTGTCATTTTGTGCCTTGTTGTTGTTGTTGTGTGTGTTATGTTTGTGAGTGTGTGTGTTGGGCTATGTATGCTGGTGTTGGTATGTGTATGGGTGGGGGTATGTGTGTGTGTGGGGGGGTGTATGTGTTGGTATGTGTATGTGTGGGGGTATGTGTATGTGTGTCGGTATGTGCATACGTGGGGATATTTACGTTGCTGTTGGTATGTGTATGGGTGGGGGTAGTTATGTGGGTGTTGGTGTGTGTATGGGTGGGGGTATGTGTATGTGTGGGGGTATGTATGGGTGTGTTGATATGTGTAAGAATGAGGGGAAAGTCCAGCCATTATTCTGTCATATTGTGCCTCGTTGTTGTTGTTGTTGTGTGTGTTATGTTTATGAGTGTATGTGTTGGGCTATGTATGTGGGTGTTGGTATGTGTATTGGTGGGGGTATGTGTGTGTGTGTGTGGGGGGGTGTATGTGTTGGTATGTGTATGTGTGGGGGTATGTGCATATGTGGGGATATTTACGTTGGTGTTGGTATGTATATGTGTTGGGGTATTTATGTGGGTGTTGGTATGTGTATGGATGGGGGTATTTATGTGTGTTGGGGTATGTATGTGGGTGTTGGTATCTGTATGTGTGGGGGTACGTGTATGTGGGGGGTATTTATGTGGGTGTTGGTATGTGTATGTGTGGGATATGTATGTGTGTGTTGATATGTGTAAGAATGACGGGGAAATTCCAGCCATTATTCTGTCATTTTGTGCCTTGTTGTTGTGTGTGTGTTATGCTTGTGAGTGTGTGTGTTGGGCTATGTGTGTTGGTGTTGGTATGTGTATGGGTGGGGGTATGTGTTGTTGTTGTATGCCTTGTTGTTGTTGTGTGTGTGTGTTGTGTTTGTGAGTGTGTGTGTTGGTATGTGTATGCTGGTGTTGGGATGTGTATGGGTGGGGGTAGTTATGTGGGTGTTGGTGTGTGTATGTGGGTGATGGTATGTGTATGTGTGGGATATGTATGTGTGTGTTGATATGTGTAAGAATGACGGGGAAACTCCAGCCATTATTCTGTCATTTTGTGCCTTGTTGTTGTTGTGTGTGTGTTATGCTTGTGAGTGTGTGTGTTGGGGTATGTGTGTTGGTGTTGGTATGTGTATGGGTGGGCGAATGTATGTTGGTGTTGGTATGTATGGGTGTATTTCTGTGAGTTTTGGTATGTGTATGTGTGGCGGTATTTATGTGGGTTTTGGTATGTGTATGTGTGGGATATGTATGTGTGTGTTGGTATGTGTAAGTGTAGGGCTATATGGATGTGCGGGTACGTGGATGTGTAAGGATGTATATGTGTGTGGCCATGTATGTGTGTGAGTTATGTTCGTGTGTGTAGTATTATATGTAGGTTATATGTATGTGTGAGGACGTATATGTGTATGTAGCTATCAAAGGGTGTATATGAGCGTACATACTTGCATAGGGATCTGTATACATGGATTTATGTGCGTAGGTGTGAGTATAAATATGTCTGCCTGACCATGAGCGATTCAGAACGAAATGGGTGAATGAGTTAGTGGTAAAACAAAGAGTTTATTTCATTTATATTTCATGGATATTTGTGTGGGAGGGGAGAGGTTAAAGTTTGTGAGATACATATTGATGGCAGATAAAGGTTTTAGCAAATGGAAAACAACGCTTTTATGGGCAAGGGGTTAATCATAAATGAAAACAGATATACGCATACCCGGGCTATATGCATACAGTGATGAACATACACTAAACGCACTCTCAAATCCACAAATTCGACGGATATTTATACAGTTGAATATTAATGGATATAACCATTGTACTGCATACGAACTGATAAACGTGAAAGGACATTATGATAGATCACAAAGAGATGAACAAACGAAACGTAACGCAAACTGAATGTTAAATTACGGAAATATATACACGATGGCAAAGAAAGACCCACATGCACAGTCAAACAAATACGCAGCTACATACAAATAAGAGGATGCACAAAGGGAAACAAATACACACACAGGTGATAAAAGGTATTTAGGATCGAATTGAGACAAACACAAACACGAAAATAAAAACAGATGCATATTGTCCGACAAAGACACAAAGAGACATACAATCAAGCGGATTCATATGTTCGATTAAAACACAAATACATATACAAACAAACACAAATGTGTATGCAGTCATATAAAGACACACAGACATACAATCGGATACACAAATATTAACAAAGACATACAAACACCCAAGCTATGAGAGACAAATACAAATTCTCGACAAACACATACGAAGAAAGCAAAACATATACATCCAGATACATACAATCAGTGTATACAATAAGAGGAAACACATACACATGGCATATATAGGAAGACACGCCAACATACAATCAAACGAAGAAAAACAGGGACACGAAGTCAAACAAACACGTATAAACACAAAAAATCCCACATACACATATCTAAAACACATACCAAAAAATAAATATATATATTCACATTCCGGGACACATATATAGGAAGACACGCCAACATACAATCAAATGAAGAAAAACAGACACGAAGTCAAACACACATGAACACAAAAATTCCTACATACACATATCTAAAACATACACAAAAAAGATATTCACATTCCGAGACACATAAATAGGAAGACACACCAACACACACATCAAACGAAGAAAAAAAAACAGAGATACCAAGTCAAACAAACACATATAAACACAAAAATTACCACATACACATATCTAAAACACATACAAAAAGATATCTACACCGGGACACATACAACATACAATCAAACGAAGAAAAAAGAGATACCAAGTCAAACAAACACACATAAACACAAAAATTCCCACATACACATATCTAAAACACATACAAAAAAAATATTCACATTTGGAGACATAGATAAAAAGACAGAGATACCAAGTCAAACAAACACACATAAACACAAACATTCCCACATACACATATCTAAAACACATCCAAAAAAAAACATTCACATTTGCACCAGAGACGGTTGGTAACGCCGTGAATGTTGAGATAGAGACAACATCAGATATAACACAGTTTTCTCCAGGAGTGAACGTCCCGGTGCTATTCCGTCTTTATGTGGTTGTAAATCCACCCCATAAACATTTTCCCGATATGTGTGTGGGCGTGTGTCTTGGATGGGTATATTGTTGTGGGCGGATGTTTATGCGAATGTGTTTTGCGTATTCTGTTTTATTCATTTTGGTTGATGTTTCCTGTGAGTTACGTAATTAGAGGGTGGATAATAGAGAGGTGAAGAGGGGTTTGTCAGAGTAATATGACATCTCTGTGTTTGTCTTCCCCCCCCCCCACCCCCTCCTCTCTTTCTCTCGATCTATTTCTTTTCTCTTTTTCTCTATTTCTTCTATGTCTTTCTTTCTCTCTCTCTTTCTCTGTCTCTGGCTCTCTCTGTCTCTGTCTCTCTCTCTCTCTCTCTCTCTCTCTCTCTCTCTCTCTCTCTCTCTCTCTCTCTCTCTCTCTCTCTCTCTCTCTCTCTCTCTCTCTCTCTCTCTCTTGTGAGGCTTCCAAGCCTCCCTCCTTCTACCTTACCCCCCCCCCTTCCTTTTTTTTTTCCTCCTTCCCTCTCTCTTACTCCTTGGTTCCCCTTCCTCATCCTCCTTCCCTCTCTCACTCCTTGGTTCCCCTCTCCTCCCTCCGGTCCTTTTGTTTTTCTCACTCACTCCCCCCTCCTCTCCTCTCTGCTTTGCTTTCACTCACTCCTCCCTCTTCCTCCTCCTCT
>NC_091556.1:40100652-40103152 GCF_042767895.1 Penaeus vannamei | reverse complement strand
TAATAATAATGATATACTGCTAATACTACTACAAATAATAATAACAATGATAATGATAATGATGATCATATTAGCAATAATAGTAATAATGATAATTATAATGATAATTATCATGATAATTATTGTCATGATAATTATTATCACTGTTATTTATTCATGATGATTATCATTATTATCATTAACCTTTCCATCATTGTTATTATTGTTGATTTGTTTTTATTGTTATCATTTTTATTACCATTATTACTATTATCATTATTATCTTAATTATGTTTTATTATCATCATTATCATCATCTTTTTTATTATCATTATTTTTATTATTGTTATTATCATCATTATTGTTGTTGTTATTATTATTATTAGCATTATTATTACTATTATTATTATCATTATTATCAGCATCATCATCAAAATTATTGTTATCATAATTATATTCATAATCATTTTCATTACTGATATTATGATAATAGTTATTATAAATATAATCATTATTTTCATTATTGTCTTTATCAATATTACCGTCAATGTTATTATGATTATTATCATTATTATCATATTTCTCTTCATTACTATCATCATTACCTTACCACAATTATTATCATTATCACTATGATCATTATTATCATGGAGTTGTATCTGTCATTGCCTTAATTGCTTAATTATCATGCTATCATTACTCCCATTATCATTATGTGTATCAACATCATAATATTGATAATGATAGCAGTTAAAGTTACTCTTTGATGTTAATTTTCCAAATGTTTTGCTCTCATCATCATCGTGAAAACACAGCCATAATTATCAAAAAACATATTCGAAACTGTGGATATACCTGGAACTAATTTTCACAGGTGCATTTTTTTTTTTTTTTTTTTTTTTTTTTTAATTGCTTTGATAACTCTATTCCAACATTTTTCTCGTTAGTCTCTGGCCGTCTGCATAAGCCTGTGGATGAGCCCCCTTGTTCCGCCAGGTGGTTTATTCCAGCGTAAATATCGGATCTCATCCGGCGTATTATCCGATAATCGGGGGGATAATCACACGCGGATTCGGGTAATCTCTCAAGTTTTTTTTTTTTTTTTTTTTTTTTTTTTTTTTTTTTTTGAGGAGGGGGGGTTAGGGGTTGGGTTGGTCTGCGCTTGTTTCCTTTTACTGTTTCTTGGGGTTTCTCTGTTTTCTTTCTGTCTTTTGTGTTCTTTCCTTCTCTCTCTCTCTCTCTTTCTCTCACTCTCTCTCTTCCCTCCCCTCTCTCTCTCACCCCCTCCCTCCCTCCCTCTCTCTTTCTCTCTCACCCCCCCTCTCCCTCGCTCACCCCCCCTCTCTCTCTCTCTCTCACCCCCTCCCTCCCTCCCTATCTCTTTCTCGCTCTCTCTCTCTCTCACCCTCCCTCCCTCTCTCTTTCTCTCTCTCTCTCTCTCTCTCTCTCTCTCTCTCTCTCTCTCTCTCTCTCACCCCCTCCCTCCCTCTCTTTCTCTTTCTCTCCTTCTCTCTCCTCGTTCAGATGCCTTTTCCTCTAGTAGATTCCACTGGGATAAAGAACACACATGCAACATGCGGATAAAAATCTTCTTTAAACAGCGCCTCGGTTCACATTTCTAAAATTAGGTTGCAAATTCGACTCGTTGCTAAGCAGATGCCCGCGACACCATGCAGAAGCAGGCGGATTACACCTTAATGACACATGGGTATAATGGCCAGTCTTCCATGTGCATAGTGCCTGAATAATGTAACATGGTTTACCCGACTCCATTTTAGCCGTACATTATCAACGAACGCACGTTTTTCTGTTCTTTCTCTCTCTTTCTCTCTTTCTCCGTCTGTTTGTCTCTCTCCCTGTCTTGTTTGTTTTCTGTTCTCTCTTTCGCTATCTGCCTCTCTCTTTTGGTAGTCTCCCTACCTGCCTGCCTCTCTCTCTCTCTCTCTCTCTCTATCTATCTACTTCTCTCTCTCTCTCTCTCTCTCTCTCTCTTCCTCCGTCTCTCCCTCCTCTCTCCCTCTCCCTCTCCCTCCCAGTCTCTCAAACATTCCTTTTTATACCATGTTATGACATGGCGTGTCCTCTTCCACATGATGCAATAACAACCCTACAACAACAAAAAAGAGAAAAAAAAGAAAAAGAAAAAAAGAAAGAAAAAAGAAAAAAATAAAATAAATAAACACGCAGGTGAAAAGTGTATTTTTGAGGGAGAGCGATAATGGTGTCAACCCTTTCAAGAAGACTGACACGGACCACCATTTGAAATGTCTTGTTTCAAAAGGGAAGGACGACCCTCTCTGCGTTTTTTCGCACCCTTGGTTTTAACGCACTCTCCTCGGCGTCCGTTGTAGAGTCCTGTAGTCCTTTTTTTTTATAGGAGTGTCCTTTCACACTCAACACGAAATAGATGTAGTTTTCTTGACGCTGTAGATCTCCGTATTAGAGTCCTGTAGTCCTTTTTTATAGGAGTGTCCTTTCACACTCAACACGAAATAGATGTAGTTTTCTTGACGCTGTAGAT
>NC_091556.1:40080652-40083152 GCF_042767895.1 Penaeus vannamei | reverse complement strand
GCTATTGAGCAAAGGGAAATAAACCCGGGTGGGGGTGGTTGTGTTTGTGTGTGTGTGTGCGTGTGTGTGTGTGTGTGTGTGTGTGTGTGTGTGTGTGTGTGTGTGTGTGTGTGTGTGTGTGTGTGTGTGTGTGTGTATGTGTGTGTGTGTGCATGTGTGTGTGTGTGTATGTGTGCCAAGGGGCGGAGAGAGAGAGAGAGAGAGAGAGAGAGAGAGAGAGAGAGAGAGAGAGAGAGAGAGAGAGAGAGGAGAGAGAGAGAGGAGAGAGAGAGAGGAGAGAGAGAGAGAGAGACAGAGACAGAAATACAGACAGAGAATAATATCTAAAAAGAAAAAAGAAGAAATAGAAAAGGAAGAAGTCGAAGAAACAGTATCAGCAATAAAAGAAACAGAATAAAAATGAAATGAAGAGAGGGAGAACCGAATTAAACAGACAGAAATAACCGAACTACACCGAACCACCTAGACGTCTACGTACCAGCGCCTCAGGACATTATTCCGGCAAGAAATAGTATTGGTACAGGGGCGTCGGCGGGCCAGAGCGCCCAGGGTGACGCCCCATGAAACACTGCGTAAAATTAGTCATTCTTGTCCCAGAGGAATTCTCGTAATTATCCAAAACACCCAGGGTCGCCCGGCTGCCAGACGTACGACACGTTTTTGGCCACAGGACTTTGAGCCTTGTGTACAGATGCTATATAAAGAGGAGGCGCTCTGAGACGATTGAACAAACACGCAAATTAAAGCAAGTCTATTTGGGAGCAGTTTAAGGTGGAGAGAGAGGGATGGGGGAGTGAGGGGGGGAGATAAAAAAAAGAGAAAGAGAAGCAAGAGGGAGAGAAAGAAAGTCAGAGAGAGAAGGAGAAAGTGAAGAGAGAGAGGGGAAAAAAGAGAAAGAAAGAGAGAGGGAGAGATAGATAGATAGATAGATAGATAGATAGATAGATAGATAGAGATAGAGAGAGAGAGAGAGAGAGAGAGAGAGAGAGAGAGAGAGAGAGAGAGAGAGAGAGCAGCAGACGCACACACACACACACACACACACACACACAGAGAGAGAGAGAGAGAGAGAGAGAGAGAGAGAGAGAGAGAGAGAGAGAGAGAGAGAGAGAGAGAGAGAGAGAGAGAGAGAGAGAGAGAGAGAGAGAGAGAGAGAGAGAGAGAGAGAGAGAGAGAGAGAGAGAGAGAGAGAGAGAGGGGGGGAGAGAGAGAGAGAGAGAGACAGACAAACAGAAAGACCAGGAGACAGAGCGCAAGAGCAAGAGTAAGAGAGAGAGAGAGAGAGATTAGCGACATCAAAGTGAATATCGAATGATGAAATCTAATCTTTTACAAAGCCACTGTTTCCCTGGGGCATCTTAGAAGAAAAGTCATGGACACAGGAAATTTATTTAGTTCAAATTAGGGAGGGACGAAAGACACGCTGCAAAGGCTTTTTTTTAGAATTAGATGTTTGTATAGATCTTTCATGTTAGCTTAGGTTAAGGTACCTGAATAAATCAAGGTATATAATTTACATTTTTTTAATATAGATCTCTAAGCCTTCTTAATACACACACTCTCTCTGCCACTTTACCCCTTCATATATGTCTATCTGTCCACCTATCTTTCTATCTATCTTTCTATCACCCTTTTTCTTTCTCTCTCTCTCTCTCTTTCTCCCCCCTTTTCTTTCTCTCCCCTCTCTTTCTCTCTTTCTTTCTCCCCACCCCCCTCTCTCTCCCTTTCTTTCTGCACCCTCTCTCTCTCTCTCTCTCTCTCTCTCTCTCTCTCTCTCTCTTCTTCTTCTTTCTTCTTCTTCTCTTTTTCTTTCTTCTCTTTCTTCTCTCTCTCTCTCTCTCTCTCTCTTTCTTTCTCCCCTCTCTCTTTCTCTCTTTTCTCATCCCCTTTCTTTCTCTCTATCTCTTTTTCTCTCCTTCCCCACCCCCCTTCTCCCACACCGGTTGACACAAAGTGCGGTGAACACAAAAGGCCGAGAGAAGTAGCGAAAGTTTGTTTGAGTTGTGATACTCAGCCTCTTGGTCTCACACAACTAACAACACGGCCGTGCCTTGTGTAGTTCCTAAGGTCCTCTATGTATAGAAAAAAGAGGAAGAAAGAGAAAGGGAAAAGAGAGAAAAGAAAAGGGTTTAAAGGAGAAGTCAAGGGGCGGTCTGTATGAAAGAGGCGTTTGGAGAATGGAGGGTGAAAGGGAGGGAAGGGGAGAGGAGGGAGGGAGGGTGAGAGAGAGAGAGAGAGAGAGAGAGAGAGAGAGAGAGAGAGAGAGAGAGAGAGAGAGAGAGAGAGAGAGAGAGAGAGAGAGAGAGAGAGAGAGAGAGAGAGAGGGAGGGAGGGAGGGAGGGAGGAAGGGAGGGAGGGAGAGAGGGTGGGAGGATAGAGATAGATAGATAGATAGATAGATAGATAGAGAGAGAGAGAGAGAGAGAGAGAGGGAGAGAGAGAGAGAGAGATGAGAGAGAGAGAGAGAGAGAGAGAGAGAGAGAGAGAGAGACAGACAGAC
>NC_091556.1:40050652-40065652 GCF_042767895.1 Penaeus vannamei | reverse complement strand
TTAATTGATGAATAGAAGTATAGCAAGATATATATATATATATATATATATATATATATATATATATATATATATATATATATATATATATATGTATTTATAAATAAATAAATATATATATATATATATATTTGTATATATATGTATATATATATATATATCTTTATATATAAATGTACATATAAACACACACACACACATTCACAGACACACACACACACACACACACACACACACACACACACACATATATATATATATATATATATATATATGTTTATACACACACATACACATATATACGTGTGTGTGTGTGTTTGAGTATACATACATACATACATATATAAGTATATATATATATATATATATATATATATATATATATATATATATAGATAGATAGATAGACAGATACATAGATATAGATATAGATATACACACACACACACATTTATGTATGTGTGTGTGGATGTATTCGTGTGTCTACACACAAGTCTATATGTAGAGAGAAAGGAAAAAAAAGTGAGAGAGCCAGACGCATTATTAATTGATGAATAGAAGTATAGCAAGATAGATAGCGAAGGAAGGAAAACAAAGAAAACATAACCAACGAAGCCAAGTGAGATGAAATGCTAAAAGCGCAATGAAGAGACCGGATAGAAATACTTCATTTTTTTTTTCTCGTTGTATTAGCCTCGACCATGTCTTGCCTTCCTGCGGCCACGTACTTTATTCATGCTGCTTCATACTGCATGACGAAACCCTCAGCCTCGTGTACCAGACAGGAAATCCCTTCAAGCGTCGACTCGCGTTGGCTAAGGTCATCCTTCTTTACAGATTCCGTCCGGTTGGCCACGTATTGTTGAAGAGAAGGTTTTTGTGGGTTCGCCTTTTAGAATACAAAGGGTACGTCTCTCTTTCTTTATGAATTGTACAAGCCCTTGGGTCTGTATTAAAGCTTCAATTCGTGTATGAAAATCATGATATATATATTCTTTTTTGGCCAACATGCACCGAGTTTTAACAATATTATTATTATTATTATTATCATTATTATTAACATCATTATTATTATTTTATTATTATTATTATTTTTATTATTATTATTATTATTATCATTATCATTATTATTATTATCATAATTATTATTATTTTTATTATTATAATCATAATTATTATTATTTTCATCATCATCATTATTATTATTATTATTTCATGATTATTATATATCTAAGGAATGCTGTCATGTGCAGGGGAAGAGTGGTTATGAGTGAAAAAGTGATTAAGATAAAGATGATAATAAGGACAATGGAATTATTGTAATTATAGTAATGATGATGATAATGATAATGATAGTGATAATGATAATAATGATGATGGTGATAATGATAATGATGATAATAGTAATAATAATAGTAGCTGACCTAGCAATAACAACTATGTTAATAATATTAATAATGATAATATTTATAATCATAATCATAATGTTAATTATCATGACATCGATAATAGTAATAGTAGGCCTATTAGTAACAGCTATGACAATTATGATTATAACAATAATGACAATGATGATAATTAAGATAACGAAAACAATGAAATATTTATATATAATAATGAGGATTGGTAATGATAATTAAAATGATAATGGTGATCATAATAATAAAAATAATAATATGATAATGATGATTTTAAGTCAAAATAATGGTTGTCATTACTATCATTATCATTAGGGTTATCATCAGTATCCTGCGTATCAATATCATCGTCATTTTTATCATCCACATCCTCATTAGTATCTTTAAGATTGCCATTATAATTTTCTTTATCATTATCATTATCTCTTCAATTTTCAGTCTTTCATATCCTCACCGGCAACACAAGAGAGAATGAAAGAAAATATACAATTATAATATCTCTTTCATTCTCTTTTCTCTCTCTCTCTCTCTCTCTCTCTCTCTTTCTCATTCTCTTTCTCTCTCTCTCTCTCTCTTTTCTCATTCTTTTCTCTCTCTCTCTCCCTCTCTCTTTCAGAAAAGAAAAGACTTTCAACATTCTTTCCAAAATCTATACCTTTGAAAGTTTCCGCCACCAAATGAGGTCTCTTAACCGCATGCAATGGAAAAGCTCCAAGTAGAAGTTTGACAGTTTACAATCACAAGTCCTTTTGAAACGTAAATATTCGTGACCTTCAAAGGGCGCCGCAGAAGGCCGGGAATTAATCCAAGTTTGATTTACGTTGACAGTTATTGTGGCAGACGAGAGAGCGGGGAAGAAAAATGGGCGGCTTGACAAGGTGGATTATCCGTCACAGGGTCATGCCATCGCTGTGCTAATTCAAGTTTGCTTTTTAATAATAGACGGGGATCTAAGTTCAATTGGTATGTTATAGATTCTCAAAATATATATACGTTTGTATGTGTATAAGTGTGTACATGCATAGATACATATATACATATGTACATACATATAATTAAATACGTGCGCATATGAACAAGCACACAGACACAGTCTCTCTCTCCCTATCACACACACACAAAAGAACACACACAACCACAAGCAGTATACACATTCGAATAAATACACATATTATTTTATGAAACAACAAACATTCACACCCACCCACCCACAAACAAACAAGCACACACACACAGCCAGAAGCTTGACTCCTTCGATCCCCCGACACACACGTTAAAGAAAAAACTCCACTAATCGTTAAGTAATTTGTACCTTATCTGGAATCTCTGATGGTATTTTCCTTAGTCAATTTAACTTTCCTGAATTCCCGGAAATTGGTGTTCAGAGCTTTCGTTATAACTAATTCAATTTGGAACGCTTCAGATGCCGGAACTGGGATAGTTTTGGCTTATCTACTTATTTCTAAATATTGTTGTTATCCAGTAAAGGCTTATTCTCAGCTACTCACGATTGAAAATGCAGACAGAGGAACAGGGGAATAAGAAATTTCCGAGTTATTTTCCCATTTATGTTCATTTTTCTGTTCAGTATTTTCATACGTATGGTTAGCAGAGAGCAAAAGGAGTCTACTCTTTTCCTTCTTTTTTTCAAAATAAAAAAATAAAAAAATCCTGGACAAACATTTATCTACGTTAACTAAATGAGATAAAGGTAAAGGATCTCTGATTTTTTCCCCGGAAAACTATAATTATTCTGACCAAATTCAGCAATTAACTCACTATTTTTTCTCATCTTCCCCTCCCTAGGAGTGAGAATTCCAAAAGCCCAGTTCACACTAAACGAACACAAAGCGCACAAGGAATCGTACGGTATGTTTTCCGCGACCCAGGAGTAAACAAGCCCCTTTAAACAACCCTGTTGACTCGAGACAAAGCAAGATCGTTCACGGCGACGGCACAAAAGAGGAACTAAAGGGAGAGAGCAGCAGGGACCACGAGCGAGAATCATAGCAATCTTAAGTGGCCAACAGGAAGGACTTAGGACTCTTGAGGTGAATTAGGGACGACGCAAAAGGGGCTTGTGTGGCGTGCTTGCTGCTTCAATCTGACTTTTAAGATGCCTTTGTGATGTCTCTTAGATTTTTCTTTTTCATTTTAAGTATTTGGATTTTATCGTTATTTTCTTGTTATTTACTTAGTGATGCGTGTATGTGTTATTTCATTCAAGATCAGCATCCATTTAATTAGAACAGTCCTGAAGTTAACTGATGTTGGGAGGCTAGTTTATACAGCAAAGGCGCGGGTCGTGTTTGAAATTTCCAGACACTATTCAGAGAAGTGTTGATGGGGAAGCTCCGTGATACCGAATCAGCCAGCACCTGAAGCCAGTGATTCGTATTTGGAGTTACTCTGTGGAGGCGGAAGGTGCATTTCCTGACGGCGGCGGAAGGGGCTGGTTCATGGTTCTCCTTCGAGCGTTATTACTGCCTTTGAGAACCCGTTTCCAGGCTCTTGATTTTTCACCTAAAGTCTTTTATCGCTTAGCGAAGCGGCACGGAACTGCATGCAAGAACGGGCCTTATTGTGATTTTATGCAGCAAAGGCTTCGTGGAAATTGATCCTATAAAGGAATGCGACCGAATGCCTAGGTATTATTGCAAAGTCATCTCTCGGGACTCGACTTCGGCAAGAAAGTGTGTAATCTTCTTATATTTTCCAAACACTCGATTTGTAGTCTAACAAACGACGATGCTACTGTTACGATAACTACAACAACATGCATACCGTAAGCAGACGTCATTTATTGACACCAAATGTACCATTATTCCAGGCAGCATCCAAGACAAGTTGTCACGTCAGAGAAATGTAATAGTCAGCCCTCACTTTCTAAATGAACTGTAAATGCAACAATGCTAGCAATAACAACTCCTTTTCATGTTGCAGCCAAAAGACCTCAAATAGGAGGGAGTCGTTGAAAACTTCTGTGAATTACCCACGCATCTCCAACCGACAATTCACAGAAAACTTCCCTGCCTGAACTTTGGTGCAAAGACTAGGAATCTCAAAAGGTGCGTGATGTGTTGACATGAACAACAGTAATACTAATGATAAAAACGGTGATAATGATAATGATAAAAAGTTATAATAATGATGTTAACTATCATAATAATGATGACAATCGTGATATTAAGGTTAAATCAATGATGATAATAACAATGATAATATAATTAATATTTATAGTGACATTTAATGATGAATAATTTCAGTAATTGCAATATTGATAACAATGGTAGCGATAATGATGTTGACAGTGACAACAACTACATTAACAACAACAACAGCAGTAATTATAATATTGATAACAATAATGATAATGGTAATAATGAAAATAATTATAATGATAACAACAACAACAATAACAATACTATTACTACCGCTACTACTAATAATGATTATGATATAGATGAAAATACTACTACTACTAAAAATAATAATAACAAAACAACAACAACATTAACAAGAAATCCAGTCACAATGACACCGTAAAAGACAATATCACGAAAAAAAAAGTTTAGAGCAAATTCCTTACCATAATGCAGATTCCCCGAACACCAAGACTCCAGTTCTTCACTATGCCAACCCCGAGGCCTTCATCACGGCGTGAGAAAATGATACCAGATTCCTGCATTCCTCTTAAATGAAGAGTAAATGAACCCTCTGCGCTGTTATAAAGGTGAGAGACATCGAGACAGAGTCTCATCTTACCTTCCCCAGTGAGAATATCCTTGACTTTGAGAATACGAGGAATATTAGTGGTCTTTTCGTTTTTTTTCGTTTTTTTTCGGATTTGTTTTGTTTACATGCCTTGAGGTGAGGGTTATGCCTTGTCTCTTTTGGTTTTGCTCTATGTCTTTCTCTGTCTCTGTTTCTGTCTCTCTCTCTCTCTCTCTCTCTCTCTCTCTCTCTGTCTCTCTCTCTCTCTCTCTCTCTCTCTCTCTCTCTCTCTCTCTCTCTCTCTCTTACTCGTTCTCTCTCTATCTGTCTCTCTCTGTCTCTCTCTCTCTCTCTCTCTCTTTCGCTCTTTTGCTCGCTCTCTCTATCTGTCTATCTCTCTCTCGTTCTCTGGCTCTCTTTCGCTCGCTCTCTCTCTGGCTCTCTCGCTCTCTCTCTTTCGCTCTCTCTCTCTCTCTCTCTCTCTCTCTCTCTCTCTCTCTCTCTCTCGTTATCTCATTCTCTGGCTCTCTCTCTCTCTCTCTCTCTCTCTCTCTCTCTCTCTCTCTCTCTCTCTGTCTCCGTCTATCTTTCTCTCTCTCTCTCTCTCTCTCTCTCTCTCTCTGTCTCTCTCTCTCTCTCTCTCTCTCTCTCTCTCTCTCTCTCTGTCTCGTGGTTTCATTCATGTTATTGTTATTATTTTTATTATTAAAGTTTTTGTTCATGATATTAATATGTTTGTCTTTGTTATGTTATTATTATTATTTTTTTTTATTACCATTATCATTATCATCATCATTATAATTAGCAGTGATGTTACTATTATTATTATCATCATTATTATCATTAATATCATCATCATCATCACCATTATTGTTATTATTACTATTATCATCATTATCATTATCATTATGTTATTATTTGTATTAGTATTAGTATCAATATTAGTATTATCATTATCATTATTATAATCATTGTTAAGATTATTGCCTTATTATCATTATTACCATCATTATTATTTTTGTTGATATTTTATCATTATCATCATTATGAATGTCATTATTATTTTTGTTATTATCATTTTTGTCATGATTATTTTTATGGGCATTTTTAAAAATTATTTTTATTACGATTATTAGAATTATCAAAAATATTATTATTACTATTACTACTGCTATTACTCCTACTACTACTTGTATTTGCTGTCTGTACCTCTATTTCTACAACTACTGCTGCTGCTGCTGCTGCTGTTACTACCACCAACACTACTACGAGTATTACTACTGCTACTACCATTATTAATATTATTAGATTACCCAAAACTTGATACTAAGTGCTAGAGAGACCTTATACTACATTAGCAATGTTACCAATCTTTGTGGTGGTGATACTTTCATATCATACAGTGTATACACATTGTTAGAAGTCCAGTCGTTAGTATTATCATTTCCCGCATCATTTTCATTATCGTTATCATATCGACATAATCATCATCATTAACATTATCACTATATTCTGCATTCACGAAATTATTACCGTTATTATTATTTTTTCCTTTTTGAGGTCGAAGCATTTTTATTTCTTTAATTTTTCTTGTTTTTCCTCTCTTTTCAAGTTCAATGACCTCTCCAAAGTCTGTGTGTATAAAATCATTCACCTTTTCCGCCACTGCAAATAAATCCTGGTCACGAATCGAATCCATCTTCAGTCTGGGGGTCACTGCACATACACGCTGTGTCTTTTCCTTAGCCGTGACAGAGATTGAAAGGAAAATGTGAGATACTCTGTTTCGCTGGATATTGAATCTCTTTCTTGCTCTCTTTTTGTTTTGTTCTCCGTCTGTCTGGTTGCCTGTCTGTTTGTCTGTCTGACTCTTCCTATCTCTCTTTGTCTGTCTGGGTGTCTACCTGTCTGTCTGTTTGTCTGTCGAACTCTCCCTCTTTCTCTCTCTCTCTCGCTCTCTTTCTCTGTCTCTCTCTCTGCTCTCCCGTCTCTGTCTCTCTGTCTGTCTCTCTCTCTCTCTCTCTCTCTCTCTCTCTTTCCGTCTCTCACTCTCTCTCTCTCTCTCTTTCAGTTACTCTAAATTTATTTATCTCTTTATCTATTTTCTCCATCACAGACTCTCCTTCTCTCTCCCAATTCCTCGTTCTTTTTTGCTAAAGAAAGGTAGTTCATATGAAAGTTCCTTCTCTTACTTCTCCTACATGCCTCACTTATTTTCCCCCTTCTCCTCTTCTTTTTAATCCTCCTTCTCTTTGTCCTCCTCCTCCTTCTTCTCCTTCATTTTCTTCTTCTTCCTCTCCTTTTCGTTTTCCTCATCCTGTTCGTCCCTCCTCCTCCTCCTCCTTCCCCCACCCTCCCCATCCTCCTCCAACACTCCCCCTCTTCCTCCTCCCCCCACCCTCCCCATCCTCCTTCCCTCCTCCTCTAACCCCTCTTCCTCCTCCTACTCCTCCACCCTCCTCCTCCTACTCCACCCTCCTCCTCCTTCTCCAACACTCCCCCTCCTAACCCCTCTCCTCCCTCCTCCTCCTACTCCTCCCCCCACCCTCCCCATCCTCCTCCAACTCTCCCCTCCTAACCCTTCTTCCTCCCCCTCCTACTCCTCCTCCAACACTCCCCTTCCTAACCCCTCTCTTCCCTCCCTCCTCCTCTTCCCCCCACCCTCCTCCTCCTACTCCTCCTCCTCCCCACACCCTCCCCATCCTCCTCCAACACTCCCCCTTCTAACCCCTCTCCTCTCTCCTCCTCCCCTTCCCCCAACCCTCCTCCTACATCTCCCTCCTAACCCTTCTTCCTCCCTCCCTCCTTCCACCACCACCACCACCTCCCCCTACCTCCTCCTCTCCCTCCCCCTCCATCCTCCTCCCTCCTCCTCCTCCACTCATTATCCCTTCCATCTCCTCTCCACACTTCCCGATCCACTCCACCTTTCCTTAAACGACCTGAATGACTCTTGGTGCAGGAAAAAGTACAATCTCCGAATTAAAAACTCATTGTACCCCGATGTATTAACATTCTTATGTGCTAATGACACGGAGGATAATCAGTGCAATGTAAGAAGGAAGGAACAGAGGGAATAAGGATAACGAGAAGGGAAGCAAGAAAGAAGGAAAAATGGGGAGGGGGGGAAGGTAATAAGGAGGAGTAAGAGGAAGAGGAAGGAAGAACAAAGGGAGGGAGATAAAGATGTGAATGAACAAAAATGAGCAATAGTATTTTAACAAGGAGACGGAGGACGAGGAGGAGCGAAGAGGAGAGAAGCGACATGCAAAAAGAACCGAAGGAATAGCAGAAAATAGAGAAAGATGGTGATTATGACGATTGATGGTGGATTAGTGATGAGGACAACAATGAGAAGAAATGAGGTCGATGAAGGTGATAGTGATGGTGATGGTGGTGATGATAGGAAAGATTAAGGATTATGGTGATGAAGATGAAGATAACGGGGATGACAAAGATGTTGAGAATCATTGACATCTCTGTGGATTAAGTTCATGATAACGAGTCTCGGAAAATGAAAAGTAGAATAAGGAGATAGAGGAGGAAATGTAGACTACAAATGGAGGAATAGGAGGGGGAGAAGGAAGGAGAGGGGTAGGGGTAGGGAGGGAGGAAGAAGGGAGGGAGGGAAGAAGGAAGGAAGGAAGAAGGAGGAGGAAGAAGACGAAGATAGAGGAGGAGGCAGATGAAGAAGAAGAAAAAAAAAAAAAAAGAGAGAAAGATGAGGAGAAGAATGAAGAGGACGAGAAGTAAGGAAACGAAGAAGAGGACGAGAAGGAAACGAACAATAGGAGTAGAAGAAAAAGAGGAAAAGGAAAAAAATCTAAGGAGAAGTGGGAAGTTGAAGTGAAAAGTGAGAAGTAAAAAAGAGGATAATATATCTAGAGAGGAGAGTGAGGATGAGGATAAGAGAGTGAAAACTAAATTTGAGATGAGCAGAAACGCACGAAGAAAAAATACTATGATTTCTACAGTCAGCTTCGATACTACTAGCAAATACCAACACAACTCGCTTCTTAAGCATGAAAAAAACAACAACAACAGCAACAACAAAAAAACATGATAAACACCAATAATATGCAATGAAAAAAACAATAATATGCAATGAAAACACCAATAATATGCAATAATTAATCTACCAATACCACCTTGAAGGGAAGCAAACCGTAGATATGCTATAAAGACATCCACGACAGAATTTCCATATGTTAAGATTCGACAAGAAATGAAAGGATATGCGTGTTGTTTTAATAATGGTTCATATGATAGCTTAATAGTTCTAATGGTTAAAGTGCTATAATAGTTAGTAATGGTCAATATGATTCTTTATTAAAGGTTTAATATTTATACTAGTTCATCAGTGGCTCTTTGTTAGAGTAGCTAATTTTAGTGGTCTGATAGGCCCTGTTCAGACGAGCGATTTTAGTGGCCCGACTGCTAGAAGCGCGGCTACTGAGTGAATGTTCACACACGGCGTTTAGATTGGCCCGATTCGTCTCTCGCCTACTATTGTTTTCTCTCTCTTTCTCTCTATCTCTTCAGTTGCTGATCATATACAGCTGGTAATGGATTTAGAAGAGCTGGCATGTACATGTGTTTTATATCGTCGTTTGCAGCGGCGGAAGAGCAGACGTTATTGGGTTCATCCTATCTTAAATGATAGACTTACTCATGGAATGTTCTTCACATTGTATCCAAAGTTACGAGAACATGAACCCAAGTTCTTCAATTACATGAGAATGTCCATCAAATCAGGATGGCAGGCTTGGGGAAGCGAAGCTACTGTCGCCTGTCTGTCTGCCTCCGCTCCACATGATGATCTCTCATTGGTCGAATCCCACCCCTTCCAGCCAATGAGGCGCGCCATCACCTTGAAAATGCGTTGGCTGTCGCCGTGTGTGTGCAGCCGTATAGCATCACATGTTCTTCCAGTGGCTGAGCAGTCGAGTGAGCCAGCCGAAGCCACTACGTGTGTTTGCTCCTATTCACTTCCATTAACCTGGCAGTCGCGCTTCTAGCAGACTCCCACTACAGTCGCTCGTCTGAACAGGGTTTTATAATAAGATAATGGATTATTATTTGTTTAACAGTCATTCAAATAATGCCTTATTAATGGTTTGATAGTTACAGTGGTTTAAAAAATGGTCCAAACATTGACTTACAATGGTTAAAATCGTTTAACAATGGTTGATATAATATCATAATGGCTTAGTATCAGTTGATTTGTTACATTATCAATATTTTGGTTTTATAATAGTTTATATGATGCCTTATTAATGGTATGATAATGGTTCATATAATAACCTTAATTATGGTTATATTGTTACAAACGATTCCATTGATGATATATTGATGGTTTGCTAGTTTTAATGGTTTGACAATGGTTTATATATCCCTGTGTCATATTCACGGCCGACAGAAAGAGTAACAGGACAGTGCTACTTTGATGAAGAATCAATACACACTGCATTATGTTCACCTGTTTCATACACCCACGTAGGGTCAGCTTTCTATCGTATGAAGAAAGAGGTGAAGTAAAATCAAATAGAAGAAACAAACAAACAAAATCATTCTATATACGATCAAATGAATCCACCAGAAAAACACACACACACACACACACACACACACACACACACACACACACACACACACACACACACACACACATACACACACACACACAACAAGAAAACAAGAGAAAACAGAAATATGAACCACAAAATAAAAGTTCTATTATCTATCTATATACGTAATACGTGAGTAGTTTAAGGAAACATGATAGGATTGGTCCATTGAACTTGCGTTGTCCCATTCCCAACGGTGTAATGTGATAGGCTTATTCTCCCTACGGCTGGGTTTCTAAACCTCTTCTTGTTAACGAAATTTCTTGTGTCTTTTCTTATTGTATCGTTCATTTTTCGTTTCTATTTCTTTTTTTTGTGTGTGTTTTTTTGTTTGTTTATTTTGCTTTGTTTTTGAGTCATTTTTCTTTGCTTTGATTTCTTTGTTTGACTCGATTTCTTCTTTTCTTTTGTTCCTTGTCTCATATCTCTCTCCGTCTCTTTCTCTCTCTCACTAACAAACTCTTAACTCTTTCTTTTCTCTCTTTCTCCACCCCCCCTCTTTCTCCCTCCCTCATCCCCTTTCTCTCTCTCTCTCTCTCTCTCTCTCTCTCTCTCTCTCTCTCTCTCTCTTTCTTGCTCTCTCCCTCTCTCCCTCTCCCTCCCTCTACCCCTCTCCCTCCCTCTAACCCTCTCCCTCCCTCTCTCCCTCTCCCTCCCTCTCTCCCTCTCCCTCCCTCTCTCCCTCTCCCTCTCCCTCTCCCTCCCTCTCTCCCTCTCCCTCCCTCTCTCCCTCTCCTTCCCTCCCTCCCTCCCTCCATCCCTCCCTTTCTCCCTTCCTCCCTCCCTCACCCCCTTTTTCTCTCTTTCTCTTCCTCCTTCCTTCCCTCTTCCTCTTTTTTATTTCACAGAGGGAAGGGATGCTATTAGGCCTAATGCCTCCGACAACAATTAATGGTAAGGGAGAGCCGCACAGTGGTCGTACAGATGCTTGTCCTTCGTAACTAAGGGGTCCCAAACGAGAGATTAAAAGCCAAGGAGACAATTAAGATGACATACGCTGAATTAAGACGAGGTGAGAGATAAGGAAAAAAGGGCGAGAGAAAGGGAACGAAAGAGGTAGGGAGGGAGGCAGGGAGGCAGGGATGGAGGGAAGGAAGGACGGAAGGAAGGACGGAGGGAAGGAGGGAGGGAAGAAAGCAGGGAGGAGGGAGGGAGGGAGGCAAGGAGGGAGGGAGGGAGAGAGATAAGGAAGGAGGGAGGGAAGAAAGCAGGGAGGAGGGAGGGAGGGAGGCAAGGAGGAGGGAGGGAGAGAGGGAAGAAAGCAGGGAGGAGGGAGGGAGGGAGGGAGGGATAGAGGTAAGGAAGGAGGGAGGGAAGAACGCAGGGAGGAGGGAGGGAGGGAGAGAGGTAAGGAAGGAGGGAGGGAAGAAAGCAGGGAGGAGGGAGGGAAGAAAGCAGGGAGGAGGGAGGGAGGGATAGAGGTAAGGAAGGAGGGAGGGAAGAAAGCAGGGAGGAGGGAGGGAAGAAAGCAGGGAGGAGGGAGGGAGGCAGGTAGGGAGGGAGGCAGAGAGTGAGGGAGGGAGAGAGGGAAGGAAGGGAGGGAGGAGGGAGAGAGATAGAAAGAGAGAAAGAGACAGAGACAGAAAGACAAAGATACAGTCAGAGAAACAAAAACAGAGAACAGAAAGACAAACAAACAAACCAATGTACATAAAGAAAGCGAGAAAGCCATTACTGTCCAAAACAATAACTTAGTCTAGCGACTTGTTATTTGTTCAGCCTTTCAGTCCGAGCACACTCCTGGCAAGAGGCCTGCAGGCTACATGTTGTTATTGTTCTATTAGTGTTTTGTTCGTCAACAGACCCATTAATGTGTGTCAGAGAGTAACGTTTGTTGTTCTATCTTAGCGTTTGTAGTGTACTTTCATAATCTTTTGTTGGTTTCTGATTCTCTTAAGGTTTAGAGAGAGGTTCGTGGTAACTATAGTTAGTATTTTTTTAAATGAATTTAGTTAAATCTTTGTTTCGTTATTCTTGAATATATTTTGATGAATATTTTGTATGTTTTCGTCTCGATCGAAAACTTGAATGACCTGCAACCAAAGAAGAAGAAATAACAGAAATTATGATATTAGGCCCTGCTGTTGTAGGCAATGTTATTGGTAGCACTGATGGACAGCAATAATAATTAATTCGGAAACTGTTGCAAAAAAGATAAATGAATAATTGTAACATAATGATGATGAGAAATCCTGATCATTTGCGCTGGAATCTGCAATCTGCTCTCCTGAGATCATCTCACCCTCACATTATGCCGATTAGCATAAACCATTAATACCAACATATATAAAACGAAATAAAATAGAACAAAATAACAAAATAAAACAAAATCCACACACACACACAAACACACACATATATAGCAGACACACGCACATAACAGACACACACACACACACACGCACGCACACATACACACACACACACACACACACACACACACACACACACACACACACACACACACACACACACCCAAACACCCACACCCCCCCTCCCACCCATCACCACACAACACTAAAGAGATCAGAACACAACTTTACATTCGGTCACATATCACTGTTAGTACCGAGCTGTGTGTCAAGCACCACTGGAGCGGCGTCATAAAACGAAGGAATAAAAATATATAAATAAATCTTCACCCGCACGACCCCGTATGCAAATTCGCTCGCCTTGGACCCAGAAATACAATTCCCTCGTGATATTCACTTGCCCTGCTTAGCATGCTTGCGGGGTCGCCGGCTCTTAAATCTAAAAGTCAAATTGTCAGGATATTTGGATTAACTATGAACCGCGGTGTGTTCATGTATGGTCCTTGTATGTACGATTTTGAATATTATTATTAATTTTTGATTTGTTTATTCTCTTTTCTTTTATTGTTATTATTATTATTTTTTTATATAATCATTATTTGTTTTTGTTTTTGATTTAGTATATTTATTTGCCTATTTATTTATTTATCATTATTTTCTTGGGGGGGAGGAGGGATTTTGGGGTCTCTTTCTCAATTTGTTTCGTTTTGTTTTTATCTATCTTCATGTTCGTGGTTCATTTTCTATCCTTTGTTGTCTTTCATTGATCTTCTTCCTTCATCTACCTTTCTTTGTTTGGTTCTTCATGTTGACCTTTGCCCCTTGTTTTTTTTCGTCTCCTTTGCCTCCCTCCCTTCATCATTTCCTTCTTCTCCCTTCGTTGTCTCATCCTCCATCTCCCTTCTTCATCTTCCTCCCCCATCTTCGTTTGTTCCCCTTCCTTCACCTTCTCCTTCGTCGCCTTCTTCTCCCATCTTCGTTTGTTCTCCCTCCTTCACCTTCTCCTTCGTCGCCTTCTTCTCCCATCTTCGTTTGTTCTCCCTCCTTCACCTTCTCCTTCGTCGCCTTCTTCTCCCATCTTCGTTTGTTCTCCCTCCTTCACCTTCTCCTTCGTCGCCTTCTTCTCCCATCTTCGTTTGTTCTTCCTCCTTCACCTTCTCCTTCGTCGCCTTCTTCTTCCTCCTTCAACTTGTCTTTCATCTTCCTCCGTGGCCTTTCAGGATATTGATAAATAACTTACTATTGTTTTATTTGTCCTCTACATTTTTTTTCGTCCAGTATGTTCATCATCACCATTATCAATCCTCATCATCATTCTTTTCATTATCAATCAGCATCATCACATCCTTATTGTCATCATCCTCATCCTCATCCTCACCATTATCAATCACCAATCATAATTATAATCATGATCATCATAACATCATTATTGTCATTATTATCATCTCATCATCATCATCATTCACCATCATCATCATCAATTATCCTCATCCTCACCATTATCAATCATAATTACAATTATCATATCATTATTGTCATCATTATCATTACATCATCATCATCATCATTAGCCATCATCACCACCATCAATCATATAATCATAATCATCATCACATCATCAGTGATCATCCTCATCCTCATTATCATCATCACTCTAGCGACCGCCTTGATGCACCGACAACACACGCGGCTGGGTATCGGGTGGGTCAGTCACCCACCGCGCGTTGGGTACGTATGGGTACGTGTCCAGCCCAGGGTTCGAGATTAGAAAAAGGTACGAGGGTATTCGCGCGAGGTACGGGTCTCTCATTACCAAAACCAATGTCTTTCGGGAAAAAAAATTGGTACCGTCTTAGGCCTTTGCGAGGGAGATCGTGACGTAAAATCGGATTGTTATTATAATTTTTACTATTATTATTGTCACCACCA
>NC_091556.1:40023152-40025652 GCF_042767895.1 Penaeus vannamei | reverse complement strand
GTCTATCTATCTATCTTTCGATCTGCCTATATCTATCTCTGTGTTTGTCTATATCTATTTACCTGTCTGACAAATAGTAACAATGATAATGATTTTGATGATGATGATGATAGTAATGATGATAATGAAGACAAAAACTAACATTAATGGTAACAATGATGCTGATAATGAAATATTAGCTAGTAATATTAATATTAGTACTACTAGTAATACTGATAGTGCTAGTACTAATTAAAATGATGCCATCATGATACTGATCATGATAAAAGTGATAATGATAATGGTAATAAAACTGATAATGATTATGGGAATAGAACTGATAATGGTAATGAAAATAAAAATGATAATGTTAATCATAGTAACAATAACAAGAATGATAATAATAACGAAAGAAACTGATAATAATAACAATAGAAATAATTATAATAATAACGATAGAAATAATTCTAATAATAACGATAGAAATAATTACAATAATAACGATAGAAATAATGATGATATGATAATAATTTAGATGATAATAATAATAATAATAACAATAATAATGATAATACCAATAACAATAATAATGATAACAATATCAATAACAACAATAATGGGAATAATAAAAACAATAACAATACCTCACAACACTTTTTTCGCCATCACAAAACAACACATAGAATACTCCATAGCATCTATAGATCCACATTTGTCTGATAAATGACGTATATATGACGATACCATTGCTCGATTAAAGCGTAGCATAGCGAATACCCCTTTGGTATGGACATATACGCATTTATATAACAAATAGCATACTTACGGCATCACCACAAAACAACCGCTCTGTAACATACACAATACCCTTTGGCATGGACGTATACGCTCATATAATGCACGACCTATATCCGCCATCACTACAACATGACTATGATATAACATAAAGAGCAGTCAGAGTGCAATAACCCGGACCGCACCCTTGCACCCTCGCACCCTTGCACTCTTGCACCCTTTCACTCTATACCAGGGAGCTAGACGAGGCAGCCGCGAGATTTAACCCGTCGCGGATGGTCCACGGACGTGCCAGGAAAATATCATTCCATAAATCTTCATTGACCCACCGCGATGTAGGATCTGGAAGGGCTGGTGGGCGGGGGTGGGCGGGGGTAGGTGGGCTGGACGGGGGTGGGCGGGAGTGGGTGAGGTGGACGGGGGTGGGCAGGGTGGGAAGGGTGGGAAGGGGTGGGTGGTGAAGGGTTGTGGGTCGGCGTGGGAGGGGGATAGGGAGAGAGGGATAGAGAGGGGGATGAGTGGGCTGGGCGGGGGTGGGCAGGGTGGGAGGGGTGGGCGGGGGTAGGGGTGGGTGGTGAAGGGTTGTGGGTCGGCGTGGGAGGGGGATAGGGAGAGAGGGATAGAGAGGGGGATGGGGTTCAGCACGGAGAAGAGGGAGGAGGGGGGGAGGAGGGGGAGGAAGGAAGTCTGAGGAAAGGGAAGCCAGGGAGAAAAAGAGGGAGAGAAAGGGAATGGAAGATGGAGGAATGAAGGAATAAAAAAGCTCAGGAAAAGAGGGAAACGGAGACAATCATAAAATGAGAGAAAAAGAGAAAGATAGGGAAAATTTTCAAGAAAATATTAACATATGGCAGGCACAAAACAAACACGACCATCAAACACAAAAAAAGATATAACACTTTGAAGGCAACAGAATAATACACAGGAAAAACAAGCCAGAAAATAGCCAAGAAAACAAAGAACTTTGTATGCAACGAAGAGTGAAGCAAATCATACCAGGTCACAACAGGTCAGTGTCATGTTGCCATTATTGCCATATGGACGGCAAAATACTGCTTCATGCCATGTTACTAGCTGGATTTTTTAATCTTTTGTGTGCGTGTGTTTCCGTGTGTGTGTGTGTGCGTGCGTGCGTGTGTGTGTGTGTGTGTGTGTGTGTGTGTGTGTGTGTGTGTGTGTGTGTGTGTGTGTATGTGCGTGCATGCGTACGTGCCTATGTGTGTGTGTGTGTGTGTGTGTGTGTGTGTGTGTGTGTGTGTATGTGCGTGCATGCGTACGTGCCTATGTGTGTGTGTATGTGAGTGTGTGTGTGTGTGCGGCGGAATACATGTTATAGATAATGAAGCACAGCTGGTGCGGATACAAGATTCAATGCCTCGATTTTTTTTGAGCACGAGGATGCCAAAATAATAATAGCTCTCACATTACTTCAGAAGGTTCCAGACACCACCAGTGTTGCCAAAAGGGGATCGGGTGACACGAGACAGAGAACGTGCAAGGAAATTGTAGATTTTATTTTCTGCTTTTGCTTCTCCTTCTCCTCTTAATAAAGGTTACGAGAGCTTCCCACGCAGACGCTAGATATAAAAAAGTCACGCGATATGTCGGTTTGTGTCCAAGAATCTCGCACGGGAAAACACGGTATAGAATGGTGTTGCTTCTCAAAATACCGCACGTGTCTCTTTCAGTATACAGAGGCATATGGTGAATCTCTGGAATGAAAAGG
>NC_091556.1:39977232-39994732 GCF_042767895.1 Penaeus vannamei | reverse complement strand
CCCTCGCCCTTGGTGACGCCCACCCCTCGCCCATGGTGACGCCCACCCATCGCCCATGGTGACGCCCACCCCTCGCCCATGGTGATGCCCATCCCTCGCCCATGGTGATGCCCATCCCTCGCCCATGGTGACGCCCACCCCTCGCCCATGGTGACGTCAACCCGTCGCCCATGGTGACGCCCACCCGTCGCCCATGGTGACGCCCACCCATCGCCCATGGTGACGCCCACCCCTCGCCCATGGTGACGCCCACCCCTCGCCCATGGTGACGCCCACCCCTCGCCCATGGTGACGCCCACCCCTCGCCCATGGTGACGCCCACCCCTCGCCCATGGTGACGCCCATCCAGCGCCCATGGTGACGCCCACCCCTCGCCCATGGTGACGCCCACCCCTCGCCCATGGTGACGCCCACCCCTCGCCCTTGGTGACGCCCATCCATCGCCCATGGTGACGCCCACCCCTCGCCCATGGTGACGCCCACCCCTCGCCCATGGTGACGCCCACCCCTCGCCCTTGGTGACGCCCACCCATCGTCCATGGTGACACCCACCCCTCGCCCATGGTGACGCCCACCCGTCGCCCATGGTGACACCCACCCCTCGCCCATGGTGACGCCCATCCATCGCCCATGGTGACGCCCACCCCTCGCCCATGGTGACGCCCACCCGTCGCCCATGGTGACACCCACCCCTCGCCCATGGTGACGCCCATCCATCGTCCATGGTGATGCCCACCCCTCGCCCATGGTGACGCCCACCCCTCGCCCTTGGTGACACCCACCCCTCGCCCTTGGTGACGCCCACCCATCGCCCATGGTGACGCCCACCCGTCGCCCATGGTGACGCCCACCCGTCGCCCATGGTGACGCCCACCCCTCGCCCATGGTGACGCCCACCCCTCGCCCATGGTGACGCCCATCCAGCGCCCATGGTGACGCTCACCCCTCGCCCTTGGTGACGCCCATCCATCGCCCATGGTGACGCCCAACCCTCGCCCATGGTGACGCCCACCCATCGCCCATAGTGACGCTCACCCGTCGCCCATGGTGACGCCCACCCGTCGTCCATGGTGACGCCCACCCGTCGCCCATGGTGACGCCCACCCCTCGCCCTTGGTGACGCCAACCCATCGTCCATGGTGACGCCCACCCCTCGCCCATGGTGACGCCCACCCCTCGCCCTTGGTGACGCCAACCCATCGTCCATGGTGACGCCCACCCCTCGCCCATGGTGACGCCCACCCCTCGCCCTTGGTGACGCCAACCCGTCGTCCATGGTGACGCCCACCCCTCGCCCATGGTGACACCCACCCCTCGCCCTTGGTGACGCCCATCCAGCGCCCATGGTGACGCCCACCAAGCGCCCATGGTGACGCCCACCAAGCGCCCATGGTAACGCCCACCCCTCGCCCATGGTGACGCCCATCCATCGCCCATGGTGACGCCCATCCCCTCGCCCATGGTGACGCCCACCCCTCGCCCTTGGTGACGCCCACCCCTCGCCCATGGTGACGCCCACCCCTCGCCCATGGTGACGCCCACCCGTCGCCTATGGTGACGCCAACCCGTCGTCCATGGTGACGCCCACCCCTCGCCCATGGTGACACCCACCCCTCGCCCTTGGTGACGCCCATCCAGCGCCCATGGTGACGCCCACCCCTCGCCCTTGGTGACGCCCATCCAGCACCCATGGTGACGCCCACCCCTCGCCCTTGGTGACGCACATCCATCGCCCATGGTGACACCCACCCCTCGCCCATGGTGACGCCCACCCCTCGCCCTTGGTGACGCCCACCCCTCGCCCTTGGTGACGCCCACCCCTCGCCCATGGTGACGCCCACCCATCGCCCATGGTGACGCCCACCCCTCGCCCTTGGTGACGCCCATCTATCGCCCATGGTGACGCCCACCCCTCGCCCATGGTGACGCCCACCCCTCGCCCTTGGTGACGCCCATCCAGCGTCAATGGTGACGCCCACCCCTCGCCCATGGTGACGCCCACCTGTCGCCCATGGTGACGCCCACCCGTCGCGCATGGTGACGCCCACCCCTCGCCCATGGTGACGCCTACCCGTCGCCCATGGTGACGCCTACCCCTCGCCCATGGTGGCGCCCACCCCTCGCCAATGGTGACGCCTACCCGTCGCCCATGGTGACGCCTACCCCTCGCCCATGGTGACGCCCACCCCTCGCCCATGGTGACGCCCATCCATCGCCCATGGTGACGCCCACCCTTCGCCCATGGTGACGCCCACCCCTCGCCCATGGTGACGCCCACCCGTCGCCCATGGTGACACCCACCCCTCGCCCATGGTGACGCCCACCCCTCGCCCATGGTGACGCCCACCCCTCGCCCTTGGTGACGCCCACCCCTCGCCCATGGTGACGCCCACCCGTCGCCCATGGTGACGCCCACCCCTCGCCCATGGTGACGCCTACCCGTCGCCCATGGTGACGCCCACCCCTCGCCCTTAGTGACGCCCACCCCTCGCCCATGTTGACGCCCACCCCTCGCCCTTGGTGACGCCCACCCCTCGCCCATGGTGACGCCCACCCCTCACCCATGGTGACGCCTACCCGTCGCCAATGGTGACGCCTACCCCTCGCCCATGGTGACGCCCACCCCTCGCCCATGGTGACGCCCATCCATCGCCCATGGTGACGCCCACCCTTCGCCCATGGTGACGCCCACCCCTCGCCCATGGTGACGCCCACCCGTCGCCCATGGTGACACCCATCCCTCGCCCATGGTGACGCCCATCCCCTCGCCCATGGTGACGCCCACCCCTCGCCCTTGGTGACGCCCACCCCTCGCCCATGGTGACGCCCACCCCTCGCCCATGGTGACGCCCACCCGTCGCCTATGGTGACGCCCACCCCTCCCCCTTGGTGACGCCCACCAAGCGCCCATGGTGACGCCTACTCCTCGCCCTTGGTGACGCCCATCCAGCACCCATGGTGACGCCCACCCCTCGCCCATGGTGACGCCCACCCCTCGCCCTTGGTGACGCCCATCCATCGCCCATGGTGACGCCCACCCCTCGCCCATGGTGACGCCCACCCCTCGCCCATGGTGACGCCCACCCCTCGCCCATGGTGACGCCCACCCATCGTCCATGGTGACGCCCGCCCCTCGCCCATGGTAACGCCCACCCCTCGCCCATGGTAACGCCCACCCCTCGCCCTTGGTGACGCCCATCCATCGCCTATGGTGACGCCCACCCCTCGCCCATGGTGACGCCCACCCTTCGCCCATGGTGACACCCACCCCTCGCCCATGGTGATGCCCACCCCTCGCCCATGGTGATGCCCACCCCTCGCCCATGGTGACGCCCACCCCTCGCCCTTGGTGACGCCCATCCAGCGCCCATGGTGACGCCCACCCCTCGCCCTTGGTGACGCCCATCCATCGCCCATGGTGACGCCCACCCCTCGCCCATGGTGACGCCCACCCCTCGCCCATGGTGACGCCCACCCCTCGCCCATGGTGACGCCCACCCCTCGCCCATGGTGACGCCCACCCCTCGCCCATGGTGACGCCCACCCCTCGCCCTTGGTGATGCCCACCCCTCGCCCATGGTGACGCCCACCCCTCGCTCTTGGTGACGCCCATCCATCGCCCATGGTGACGCCCACCCCTCGCCCTTGGTGACGCCAACCCCTCGCCCATGGTGACGCCCACCCGTCGCCCATGGTGACACCCACCCCTCGCCCATGGTGACGCCCACCCGTCGCCCATGGTGACACCCACCCCTCGCCCATGGTGACGCCCACCCCTCGCCCATGTTGACGCCCACCCCTCGCCCTTGGTGACGCCCACTCCTCGCCCATGGTGACGCCTACCCGTCGCCTATGGTGACGCCCACCCCTCGCCCATGGTGACGCCCACCCCTCGCCCATGGTGACACCCACCCCTCGCCCATGGTGATGCCCACCCCTCGCCCATGGTGATGCCCACCCCTCGCCCATGGTGACGCCCACCCCTCGCCCTTGGTGACGCCCATCCAGCGCCCATGGTGACGCCCACCCCTCGCCCTTGGTGACGCCCATCCATCGCCCATGGTGACGCCCACCCCTCGCCCATGGTGACGCCCACCCCTCGCCCTTGGTGACGCCCATCCATCGCCCATGGTGACGCCCACCCCTCGCCCATGGTGACGCCCACCCCTCGCCCATGGTGACGCCCACCCCTCGCCCATGGTGACGCCCGCCCCTCGCCCATGGTGACGCCCACCCCTCGCCCATGGTGACGCCCGCCCCTCGCCCATGGTGACGCCTACCCCTCGCCCTTGGTGACGCCTACCCGTCGCCCATGGTGACGCCCACCCCTCGCCCTTAGTGACGCCCACCCCTCGCCCATGTTGACGCCCACCCCTCGCCCTTGGTGACGCCCACCCCTCGCCCTTAGTGACGCCCACCCCTCGCCCATGGTGACGCCCACCCCTCGCCCATGGTGACACCCACCCCTCGCCCATGGTGACACCCACCCCTCGCCCTTGGTGATGCCCACCCCTCGCCCATGGTGACGCCCACCCCTCGCCCTTGGTGACGCCCATCCATCGCCCATGGTGACGCCCACCCCTCGCCCTTGGTGACGCCAACCCCTCGCCCATGGTGACGCCCACCCGTCGCCCATGGTGACGCCTACCCGTCGCCTATGGTGACGCCCACCCCTCGCCCATGGTGACGCCCACCCCTCGCCCTTGGTGACGCCCACCCATCGCCCATGGTGACGCCCACCCGTCGCCCATGGTGACGCCCACCCCTCGCCCTTGGTGACGCCCATCCATCGCCCATGGTGACGCCCACCCCTCGCCCTTGGTGACGCCCATCCAGCGCCCATGGTGACGCCCACCCCTCGCCCTTGGTGACGCCCATCCATCGCCCATGGTGACGCCCACCCCTCGCCCATGGTGACGCCCACCCCTCGCCCTTGGTGACGCCCACCCATCGCCCATGGTGACGCCCACCCGTCGTCCATGGTGACGCCCACCCCTCGCCCATGGTGACGCCCACCCCTCGCCCATGGTGACACCCACCCCTCGCCCATGGTAACACCCACCCCTCGCCCTTGGTGACGCCCATCCATCGCCCATGGTGACGCCCATCCATCGCCCATGGTGACGCCCACCCTTCGCCCATGGTGACGCCCACCCCTCGCCCATGGTGACGCCCACCCGTCGCCCATGGTGACACCCACCCCTCGCCCATGGTGACACCCACCCCTCGCCCATGGTGACGCCCATCCAGCGCCCATGGTGACGCCCACCCCCTCGCCCATGGTGACGCCCACCCCTCGCCCATGGTGACGCCCACCCCTCGCCCATGGTGACGCCCATCCATCGCCCATGGTGACGCCCACCCCTCGCCCATGGTGACGCCCACCCCTCGCCCTTGGTGACGCCCACCCATCGCCCATGGTGACGCCCACCCGTCGTCCATGGTGACGCCCACCCCTCGCCCATGGTGACGCCCACCCCTCGCCCATGGTGACGCCCACCCCTCGCCCATGGTGACGCCCACCCATCGTCCATGGTGACGCCCACCCCTCGCCCATGGTGACGCCCATCTATCGCCCATGGTGATGCCCACCCCTCGCCCTTGGTGACGCCCACCCATCGCCCATGGTGACGCCCACCCGTCGTCCATGGTGACGCCCACCCCTCGCCCATGGTGACGCCCACCCATCGTCCATGGTGACGCCCACCCCTCGCCCATGGTGACGCCCATCTATCGCCCATGGTGACGCCCGCCCCTCGCCCATGGTGACGCCCACCCCTCGCCCTTGGTGACGCCCACCCCTCGCCCTTGGTGACGTCCATCCATCGCCCATGGTGACGCCCATCCAGCACCCATGGTGACGCCCACCCCTCGCCCATGGTGACGCCCACCCCTCGCCCATGGTGACGCCCATCCATCGTCCATGGTGACGCCCACCCCTCGCCCATGGTGACGCCCACCCCTCGCCCATGGTGACGCCCATCCAGCGCCCATGGTGACGCCCACCCCTCGCCCTTGGTGACGCCCATCCAGCGCCCATGGTGACGCCCACCCATCGCCCATGGTGACGCCCACCCATCGCCCATGGTGACGCCTACCCCTCGCCCATGGTGACGCCCATCCCTCGCCCATGGTGACGCCCACCCCTCGCCCATGGTGACGCCAATCCATCGCCCATGGTGACGCCCACCCCTCGCCCTTGGTGACGCCCATCCATCGCCCATGGTGACGCCCACCCATCGCCCATGGTGACGCCCACCCCTCGCCCATGGTGACGCCCACCCCTCGCCCTTGGTGATGCCCACCCCTCGCCCTTGGTGACGCCAATCCATCGCCCATGGTGACGCCCACCCGTCGTCCATGGTGACGCCCACCCCTCGCCCATGGTGACACCCACCCCTCGCCCATGGTGACACCCACCCCTCGCCCATGGTGACGCCCATCCAGCGCCCATGGTGACACCCACCCCTCGCCCTTGGTGACGCCCACCCCTCGCCCATGATGACGCCCACCCATCGTCCATGGTGACGCCCGCCCCTCGCCCATGGTAACGCCCACCCCTCGCCCATGGTAACGCCCACCCCTCGCCCTTGGTGACGCCCACCCCTCGCCCATGGTGACGCCCACCCCTCGCCAATGGTGACGCCCACCCCTCGCCCATGGTGACGCCTACCCGTCGCCCATGGTGGCGCCCCCCCCTCGCCCTTAGTGACGCCCACCCCTCGCCCATGTTGACGCCCACCCCTCCCCCCATGGTGACGCCCACCCTCGCCCATGGTGACGCCCACCCCTCGCCCATGGTGACGCCCACCCATCGCCCATGGTGACGCCCACCCGTCGCCCATGGTGACGCCCACCCCTCGCCCTTGGTGACGCCCATCCATCGCCCATGGTGACGCCCACCCGTCGCCCATGGTGACGCCCACCCGTCGCCAATGGTGACGCCCACCCCTCGCCCATGGTGACGCCTACCCGTCGCCCATGGTGACGCCCACCCCTCGCCCATGGTGACGCCCACCCCTCGCCCATGTTGACGCCCACCCCTCGCCCTTGGTGACGCCCACTCCTCGCCCATGGTGACGCCTACCCGTCGCCTATGGTGACGCCCACCCCTCGCCCATGGTGACGCCCACCCCTCGCCCATGGTGACACCCACCCCTCGCCCATGGTGACGCCCACCCCTCGCCCTTGGTGACGCCCATCCATCGCCCATGGTGACGCCCACCCCTCGCCCATGGTGACGCCCACCCCTCGCCCTTGGTGACGCCCACCCATCGCCCATGGTGACGCCCACCCCTCGCCCATGGTAACACGTCACCATGGACGACCACCCCTCGCCCATGGTGACGCCCACCCGTCGCCTATGGTGACACCCACCCCTCGCCCATGGTGACGCCCACCCCTCGCCCATGATGACGCCCACCCATCGTCCATGGTGACGCCCGCCCCTCGCCCATGGTAACGCCCACCCCTCGCCCATGGTAACACCCACCCCTCGCCCTTGGTGACGCCCATCCATCGCCCATGGTGACGCCCATCCATCGCCCATGGTGACGCCCACCCTTCGCCCATGGTGACGCCCACCCCTCGCCCATGGTGACGCCCACCCCTCGCCCATGGTGACGCCCACCCCTCGCCCTTGGTGACGCCCACCCGTCGCCCATGGTGACGCCCACCCGTCGCCAATGGTGACGCCCACCCCTCGCAAATGGTGACGCCTACCCGTCGCCCATGGTGACGCCCACCCATCGCCCTTAGTGACGCCCACCCCTCGCCCATGTTGACGCCCACCCCTCGCCCTTGGTGACGCCCACCCATCGCCCTTAGTGACGCCCACCCCTCGCCCATGTTGACGCCCACCCCTCGCCCTTGGTGACGCCCACCCCTCGCCCATGGTGACGCCTACCCGTCGCCCATGGTGACGCCCACCCCTCGCTCATGGTGACGCCCACCCCTCGCCCATGGTGACACCCACCCCTCGCCCTTGGTGATGCCCACCCCTCGCCCATGGTGACGCCTATCCCTCGCCCATGGTGACGCCCACCCCTCGCCCATGGTGACGCCCATCCATCGCCCATGGTGACGCCCACCCCTCGCCCTTGGTGACGCCCATCCATCACCCATGGTGACGCCGACCCCTCGCCCATGGTGATGCCCACCCCTCGCCCATGGTGACGCCCACCCCTCGCCCTTGGTGACGCCCATCCAGCGCCCATGGTGACGCCCACCCCTCGCCCTTGGTGACGCCCATCCAGCGCCCATGGTGACGCCCACCCCTCGCCCTTGGTGACGCCCATCCAGCGCCCATGGTGACGCCCACCCCTCGCCCTTGGTGACGCCCATCCAGCGCCCATGGTGACGCCCACCCCTCGCCCTTGGTGACGCCCATCCAGCGCCCATGGTGACGCCCACCCCTCGCCCTTGGTGACGCCCATCCAGCGCCCATGGTGACGCCCACCCCTCGCCCATGGTGACGCCCACCCCTCGCCCTTGGTGACGCCCATCAATCACCCATGGTGACGCCCACCCGTCGCCCATGGTGACGCCCACCCCTCGCCCATGGTGACGCCCACCCCTCGCCCTTGGTGACGCCCATCCATCGCCCATGGTGACGCCCACCCGTCGCCCATGGTGACGCCCACCCCTCGCCCTTGGTGACGCCCATCCATCGCCCATGGTGACGCCCACCCGTCGCCCATGGTGACGCCCACCCGTCGCCAATGGTGACGCCCACCCCTCGCCCATGGTGACGCCTACCCGTCGCCCATGGTGACGCCCACCCCTCGCCCATGGTGACGCCCACCCCTCGCCCATGGTGACGCCCATCCCTCGCCCTTGGTGACGCCCACTCCTCGCCCATGGTGACGCCCACCCGTCGCCTATGGTGACGCCCACCCCTCGCCCATGGTGACGCCCACCAAGCGCCCATGGTGACGCCCACCCCTCGCCCATGGTGACGCCCACCCCTCGCCCTTGGTGACGCCCATCCATCGCCCATGGTGACGCCCACCCCTCGCCCATGGTGACGCCCACCCCTCGCCCTTGGTGACGCCCATCCATCGCCCATGGTGACGCCCACCCCTCGCCCATGGTAACACGTCACCATGGACGACCACCCCTCGCCCATGGTGACGCCCACCCGTCGCCTATGGTGACACCCACCCCTCGCCCATGGTGACGCCCACCCCTCGCCCATGATGACGCCCACCCATCGTCCATGGTGACGCCCGCCCCTCGCCCATGGTAACGCCCACCCCTCGCCCATGGTAACACCCACCCCTCGCCCTTGGTGACGCCCATCCATCGCCCATGGTGACGCCCATCCATCGCCCATGGTGACGCCCACCCTTCGCCCATGGTGACGCCCACCCCTCGCCCATGGTGACGCCCACCCCTCGCCCATGGTGACGCCCACCCCTCGCCCTTGGTGACGCCCACCCGTCGCCCATGGTGACGCCCACCCGTCGCCAATGGTGACGCCCACCCCTCGCAAATGGTGACGCCTACCCGTCGCCCATGGTGACGCCCACCCATCGCCCTTAGTGACGCCCACCCCTCGCCCATGTTGACGCCCACCCCTCGCCCTTGGTGACGCCCACCCATCGCCCTTAGTGACGCCCACCCCTCGCCCATGTTGACGCCCACCCCTCGCCCTTGGTGACGCCCACCCCTCGCCCATGGTGACGCCTACCCGTCGCCCATGGTGACGCCCACCCCTCGCTCATGGTGACGCCCACCCCTCGCCCATGGTGACACCCACCCCTCGCCCTTGGTGATGCCCACCCCTCGCCCATGGTGACGCCTATCCCTCGCCCATGGTGACGCCCACCCCTCGCCCATGGTGACGCCCATCCATCGCCCATGGTGACGCCCACCCCTCGCCCTTGGTGACGCCCATCCATCACCCATGGTGACGCCGACCCCTCGCCCATGGTGATGCCCACCCCTCGCCCATGGTGACGCCCACCCCTCGCCCTTGGTGACGCCCATCCAGCGCCCATGGTGACGCCCACCCCTCGCCCTTGGTGACGCCCATCCAGCGCCCATGGTGACGCCCACCCCTCGCCCTTGGTGACGCCCATCCAGCGCCCATGGTGACGCCCACCCCTCGCCCATGGTGACGCCCACCCCTCGCCCTTGGTGACGCCCATCCAGCGCCCATGGTGACGCCCACCCCTCGCCCATGGTGACGCCCACCCCTCGCCCATGGTGACGCCTATCCCTCGCCCATGGTGACGCCCACCCCTCGCCCATGGTGACGCCCATCCATCGCCCATGGTGACGCCCACCCCTCGCCCTTGGTGACGCCCATCCATCACCCATGGTGACGCCGACCCCTCGCCCATGGTGACGCCCACCCCTCGCCCATGGTGACGCCAACCCCTCGCCCTTGGTGACGCCCATCCATCGCCCATGGTGACGCCCACCCGTCGCCCATGATGACGCCCACCCCTCGCCCTTGGTGACGCCCATCCATCGCCCATGGTGACGCCCACTCCTCGCCCTTGGTGACGCCCATCCATCGCCCATGGTGACGCCCAACCCTTGCCCATGGTGACGCCCACCCGTCGCCCATGGTGACGCCCATCCATCGCCCATTGTGACGCCCACCCCTCGCCCATGGTAACGCCCACCCGTCGCCCATGGTGACGCCCACTCCTCGCCCATGGTGACGCCCACCCCTCGCCCTTGGTGACGCCCATCCATCGCCCATGGTGACACCTACCCCTCGCCCATGGTGACGCCCACCCCTCGCCCATGGTGAAGCCCATCCATCGTCCATGGTGACGTCCACCCCTCGCCCTTGGTGACGCCCACCCATCGTCCATGGTGACGCCCACCCATCGTCCATGGTAACGCCCACCCCTCGCCCTTGGTGACGCCCACCCATCGTCCATGGTGACGCCCACCCATCGTCCATGGTAACGCCCACCCCTCGCCCTTGGTGACGCCCACCCATCGTCCATGGTGACGCCCACCCCTCGCCCATGGTGACGCCCACCCCTCGCCCTTGGTGACGCCCACCCATCGTCCATGGTGACGCCCACCCCTCGCCCATGGTAACGCCTACCCCTCGCCCTTGGTGACGCCCACCCCTCCCCCATGGTGACGCCAACCCCTCGCCCATGGTAACGCCCACCCCTCGCCCTTGGTGACGCCCACCCCTCGCCCATGGTGACGCCCACCCCTCGCCCATGGTGACGCCCACCCCTCGCCCATGGTGACGCCCACCCCTCGCCCATGGTGACGCCCACCCCTCGCCCATGGTAATGCCCACCCATCGTCCATGGTGACGCCCACCCCTCGCCCATGGTAACGCCCACCCCTCGCCCTTGGTGACGCCCACCCATCGTCCATGGTGACGCCCACCCCTCGCCCATGGTGACGCCCACCCATCGCCCATGGTAACGCCCACCCATCGTCCATGGTGACGCCCACCCCTCGCCCATGGTGACGCCCACCCGTCGCCCATGGTGACACCCACCCCTCGCCCATGGTGACGCCCACCCCTCGCCCATGATGACGCCCACCCATCGTCCATGGTGACGCCCGCCCCTCGCCCATGGTAACGCCCACCCCTCGCCCATGGTAACACCCACCCCTCGCCCTTGGTGACGCCTATCCATCGCCCATGGTGACGCCCATCCATCGCCCATGGTGACGCCCACCCTTCGCCCATGGTAAGGCCCACCCCTCGCCCATGGTAACGCCCACCCCTCGCCCTTGGTGACGCCCACCCCTCGCCCATGGTGACGCCCATCCATCGCCCATGGTGACGCCCACCCCTCGCCCTTGGTGACGCCCACCCGTCGCCCATGGTGACGCCCACCCGTCGCCAATGGTGACGCCTACCCCTCGCCCATGGTGACGCCTACCCGTCGCCCATGGTGACGCCCACCCCTCGCCCTTAGTGACGCCCACCCCTCGCCCATGTTGACGCCCACCCCTCGCCCTTGGTGACGCCCACCCCTCGCCCATGGTGACGCCTACCCGTCGCCCATGGTGACGCCCACCCCTCACCCATGGTGACGCCCACCCCTCGCCCATGGTGACACCCACCCCTCGCCCTTGGTGATGCCCACCCCTCGCCCATGGTGACGCCCACCCCTCGCCCTTGGTGACGCCCATCCAGCGCCCATGGTGACGCCCACCCCTCGCCCTTGGTGACGCCCATCCAGTGCCCATGGTGACGCCCACCCCTCGCCCTTGGTGACGCCCATCCAGCGCCCATGGTGACGCCCACCCCTCGCCCATGGTGACGCCCACCCCTCGCCCTTGGTGACGCCCATCCAGCGCCCATGGTGACGCCCACCCCTCGCCCATGGTGACGCCCACCCCTCGCCCATGGTGACGCCTATCCCTCGCCCATGGTGACGCCCATCCCTCGCCCATGGTGACGCCCATCCATCGCCCATGGTGACGCCCACCCCTCGCCCTTGGTGACGCCCATCCATCACCCATGGTGACGCCCACCCCTCGCCCATGGTGACGCCCACCCCTCGCCCATGGTGACGCCCACCCCTCGCCCTTGGTGACGCCCATCCATCGCCCATGGTGACGCCCACCCGTCGCCCATGGTGACACCCACCCCTCGCCCTTGGTGACGCCCATCCATCGCCCATGGTGACGCCCACCCCTCGCCCGTGGTGACGCCCATCCATCGCCCATGGTGACGCCCACCCCTCGCCCATGGTGACGCCCACCCCTCGCCCATGGTGACGCCCATCCATCGCCCATGGTGACGCCCACCCGTCGTCCATGGTGACGCCCACCCCTCGCCCATGGTGACGCCCATCCATCGCCCATGGTGACGCCCACCCGTCGTCCATGGTGACGCCCACCCCTCGCCCATGGTGACGCCCACCCGTCGCCCATGGTAACACCCACCCCTCGCCCATGGTGACGCCCACCCCTCGCCCATGGTGACGCCCACCCCTCGCCCTTGGTGACGCCCACCCATCGTCCATGGTGACGCCCACCCGTCGCCCATGGTGACACCCACCCCTCGCCCATGGTGAAGCCCATCCATCGTCCATGGTGACGTCCACCCCTCGCCCTTGGTGACGCCCACCCATCGTCCATGGTGACGCCCACCCATCGTCCATGGTAACGCCCACCCCTCGCCCTTGGTGACGCCCACCCATCGTCCATGGTGACGCCCACCCATCGTCCATGGTAACGCCCACCCCTCGCCCTTGGTGACGCCCACCCATCGTCCATGGTGACGCCCACCCCTCGCCCATGGTAACGCCCACCCCTCGCCCATGGTGACGCCCACCCCTCGCCCATGGTGACGCCCACCCATCGCCCATGGTAACGCCCCCCCGTCGCCCATGGTGACGCCCACCCCTCGCCCATGGTGACGCCCACCCCTCGTCCATGGTGACGCCCACCCCTCGCCCTTGGTGACGCCCACCCCTCGCCCATGGTGACGCCCACCCCTTGCCCATGGTGACGCCCACCCCTCGTCCATGGTGACGCCCACCCCTCGCCCATGGTGACGCCCACCCCTCGCCCATGGTGACGCCCACCCCTCGCCCATGGTGACGCCCGCCCCTCGCCCATGGTGACGCCCACCCCTCGCCCTTGGTGACGCACACCCATCGTCCATGGTGACGCCCACCCCTCGCCCATGGTGACGCCCACCCCTCGTCCATGGTAACGCCCACCCGTCGTCCATGGTGACGCCCACCCATCGCCCTTGGTGACGCCCATCCATCGCCCATGGTGACGCCCACCCCTCGCCCATGGTGACGCCCACCCCTCGCCCTTGGTGACGCCCATCCATCGCCCATGGTGACGCCCACCCATCGTCCATGGTGACGCCCACCCCTCGCCCATGGTGACGCCCATCTATCGCCCATGGTGACGCCCGCCCCTCGCCCATGGTGACGCCCATCCATCGCCCATGGTGACGTCCACCCCTCGCCCATGGTGACACCCACCCCTCGCCCATGGTGACCGCCACCCCTCGCCCATGGTGACGCCCACCCGTCGCCTATGGTGACGCCCACCCGTCGCCCATACTGACGCCCACCCCTCGACCATGGTGACGCCCATCCCTCGCCCATGGTGACGTCCACCCCTCGCCCATGATGACGCCCACCCCTCGCCCATGGTGACACCCACCCCTCGCCCATGGTGACACCCACCCCTCGCCCATGGTGACGCCCACCCCTCGCCCATGGTGACACCCACCCCTCGCCCATGGTAACGCCTACCCCTCGCCCTTGGTGACGCACACCCCTCCCCCATGGTGACGCCCACCCCTCGCCCATGGTAACGCCCACCCCTCGCCCTTGGTGACGCCCACCCCTCGCCCATGGTGACGCCCACCCCTCGCCCATGGTAACGCCCACCCCTCGCCCTTGGTGACGCCCACCCCTCGCCCATGGTGACGCCCACCCCTCGCCCATGGTAACGCCCACCCATCGTCCATGGTGACGCCCACCCCTCGCCCATGGTAACGCCCACCCCTCGCCCTTGGTGACGCCCACCCATCGTCCATGGTGACGCCCACCCCTCGCCCATGGTGACGCCCACCCCTCGCCCATGGTAACGCCCACCCATCGTCCATGGTGACGCCCACCCCTCGCCCTTGGTGACGCCCATCCATCGCCCATGGTGACGCCCACCCATCGCCCATGGTGACGCCCACCCCTCGCCCTTGGTGACGCCCATCCATCGCCCATGGTGACGCCCACCCATCGCCCATGGTGACGCCCACCCGTCACCCATGGTGACGCCCACCCATCGCCCATGGTGACGCCCACCCGTCACCCATGGTGACGCCCATCCATCGCCCATGGTGACACCCACCCCTCGCCCATGGTGACACCCACCCCTCGCCCATGGTGACCGCCACCCCTCGCCCATGGTGACGCCCACCCGTCGCCTATGGTGACGCCCACCCGTCGCCCATACTGACGCCCACCCCTCGACCATGGTGACGCCCATCCCTCGCCCATGGTGACGTCCACCCCTCGCCCATGATGACGCCCACCCCTCGCCCATGGTGACACCCACCCCTCGCCCATGGTGACGCCCGCCCCTCGCCCATGGTGACGTCCACCCCTCGCCCTTGGTGACGCCCAACCCTCGCCCTTGGTGATGCCCAACCCTCGCCCATGGTGACGCCCATCCATCGCCCATGGTGACACCCACCCCTCGCCCATGGTGACGCCCACCCCTCGCCCATGGTGACGCCCATCCCCTCGCCCATGGTGACGCCCAACCCTCGCCCATGGTGACACCCACCCCTCGCCCATGGTGACGCCCACCCCTCGCCCATGGTGACGCCCACCCCTCGCCCATGGTGACGCCCACCCCTCGCTCATGGTGACGCCCACCCCTCGCCCATGGTGACACCCACCCATCGCCCATGGTGACGCCCACCCGTCACCCATGGTGACGCCCATCCAGCGCCCATGGTGACGCCCACCCCTCGCCCATGGTGACCGCCACCCCTCGCCCATGGTAACGCCCACCCGTCGCCTATGGTGACGCCCACCCGTCGCCCATGGTGACGCCCACCCCTCTACCATGGTGACGCCCACCCGTCGCCCATGGTGACGCCCATCCATCGCCCATGGTGACGCCCACCCCTCGCCCATGGTGACGCCCACCCCTCGCCTATGATGACGCCCACCCCTCGCCCATGCTGACGCCCACCCCTCGCCCATGCCGACGCCCACCCCTCGCCCAGAACTCAAGGTCTTTCATTACTGCGAGCGAGAAGCCCTTTCATTAAAAATCGATCCATCAACGCTCTCCGTCTGCAGAACGAATGGTGTATGTGATAATTAACCCGGACGCAAAAGAGAATATAAATAGTGCGATTTGGAGGTAAACAGAAGTCAGGGTACGAGAGCATGGGCGGTGTAGGAAATGGGAAGGCGTTGGGTGGATAAAAAAAAGGGGAAAAAAAAGAAAAGGAGAGGGAAGAACTGGAAGAAAGAGAATCATGGATAGGTAATTGATTGAAAAAAAGAAAGTAAAAACTTAAAAGGGAAGAAAAGGAGAAAAAAAGAAGAAAGAAGGGAAGAGAAGAACCGGTGAAAGAGATTTAAAAGAGATTAAAAAAGAAAGAAAGAAAGAGGAAGAAAAAGAATCGGGAATAGGTAGTTGATTGAAAAAAAGAAAGCAAAAACTTAAAAGGGAAGAAAAGGAGTAAAATAGAAGAAAGAAGGGAAGAGGAGGAACCGGTAATGAGTAATTGATAAAAAGAAAAACAGAATCAGTAAAACAAAAACAAAAAAAGAATAAAAGAACAATGAAAAAGAGAGAAAAAAGAAAGAACCAGTGATAAGTAATTAGTAAAGATACAAGACAGTAAAAAAAAAGGAAAAAGGAACAAAAAGAAAAAGAAAAGTGAAAAACAAGGAAAAAAGCATAAGAAAAGAAAAGGGGGAAGAGAAAAGAACCAATAATAACTAATTACCTTCAGAATGAGGAATGATTCATTTTATCCACCATTCGTGCTGATCTTAGCAATTTTAATGGCGGAAATATTGGCACATTCTTATTGAAATTTGCACCTGTGACCTTTCCTTGAACAGTTCGCCGCCGATGACATTCACACAACGCTGAGTCCAGAGCGAGGAATAGGACCGGTGGGACAAGGAACTCAGCTGTTCACATGTTGAAGTATTAATTACATGGGACGAAAATTCTATCGCAGGTACGTTTTTTTTTTTTTTTTTTTTTTTTTTTTTTTGGGGGGGGGAGGGTTCGTTATTTATCTGTCTATCTATCTGTTTGTTTTTTTCTAATTAAGAGTCTGTTTCTCTGTTTCTATTTATCTATCTACCTATTTGTTTATCTACCTATTTGTTTTTCTATTTAAGAGTCTGTTTCTCTATCTATCTATCGTTCTATCAACATCTATCTATCTATATCTATCTATCTCTATCTCTCTCTATCTATCATATCTATATCTTATCTATCTATATCTATCTATCTCTATCTCTCTCTATCTATCTATCTATATATCTATATATTATCTATTTATATCTATCTATCTATCTATATCTATCTATCTATATCTATCTACCTATAACCATCTATCTATCTATATCCATCTATCTATCTAAATCTATCCATCGATTTAAATATATATGTATATATTCAATAGATACTTGTTTATTCATTTATCATTACCATCATTTTCTTATTTTTAAAGGAATATCCAGGTAATTTTCTCTATCTAATCGCTTACATGAGCTTACGGAGAGATTTTGTCTGATCCATTCATTATTCAGAAGAGATTTATTCCGACAGTTATGTGATGTATCTCCCCCCCCCCCCGCCTGCTAACATTTTGTTGAGTGAAATCCACTTAAATCATTATCAGTTTAGGACAACATTCTAGCGGATTACCCCGTAATCTCCGACCCACAATAACAAACATTAATAATGGGCTGAGTGTCCCGCCCATCAGCAAATTCAAAACAAAAGATTTAGCAATTAGCAAACAATGGGATACGGGTCGTTATGAAAA
>NC_091556.1:39969732-39972232 GCF_042767895.1 Penaeus vannamei | reverse complement strand
AACAGGCAGAAAAAGGCTGAGGAGAGGAATTATAAGGAGTTGGAAGCAGGTGGGGCTCGCAATGTTGGTGGTTATGCACAGGAAGGAGGGGAGGGAGGGAGGGAGGGAAGGAAGGAGGAAGGAAGGAAGGAAGGAAGGGAGGAAGGGAGGGGATGGAGAGGGGGAGGGATGAAGGGAGGGAAAGAAAGACAGACAGACAGAGAAAATCAGACAGACAGAGACAGAGAAAGACATACAAAGAGAGAGACAAAATCCTCTGTACACCTTATAACAAGTAAATTCTCTTTGCACAAGGACCGCTAAATCTTCAAAGGAATTCCGTGGCAGCGATAATAAATGTTTTTCAATTTCACGGACTTCCCCGGGCCCGACGAACCAATCCAAAGGCCCCGAGAGTGATGTGGCCGCCATCACTGGAGGTCTGGGTTCCTGCCGTCTGAAAAAGGAAAATAAATCGACGAGCGAGAGCTTATGAGGCGTCGGAAAAATATATATATCAGTGTTATGACAGCAGCGGCATGGGTATCCTGCAGGATGAAAGGGCGGCGGGAATGCGAGGCGTCGAGAGGGAATCGCATCGCCCGCCGGAGACTCTATTCCTAACGCCGTCCCTCGTGGTGCGGGCGAATGAATAGGTCTGTCAGCCTCTCCAGTGTGCGGCGCGCGAATCACATCCCCCGCCTCCCGGTCGCGGCATTTCCTTCGCCAGGGGAACCGGTAAGAGACTGGAGGCCGCGTGAAAGACCTCCCAGGCAGCCCCATTCCGGTTCGAATAAAGTGCTTGCGAGTGAGTTACGGAGACAAGCGCGGAGCTCGTGGCCCGGGTTGGCAGCGTGACGGAGCTCCCCCATCACGAGGGCCGTAGCGTGTGAAAGCTCCTCCTGCTGTGTACAGATTCGCGTAATCAGGTCCACAATTAAGTCCTCCGAAACTGTGCAGTGTGATCCCTTCGAAATTACATTGTCAGACATTAGCTCCATGAATTCAGCAAACCCATCAATTTGTAGGCCTCTGGATGGGGGCTAGTTGTCTGTTTGGCGCAGAATCTGGATGAATTTGCTTGGTAATGACACTCATGACATATCATGCGCGCCCTAAAACACAGGCTAAATACTAATGACATTTGGAAACGACGAGAATGACATTGCGATGGTAACACAATGATATGAAGATTAAAATAGCTCCTGCGTTCTGATTAATGATAAACCGTGACAATTATCACGTAGCTTATGATAAGTAAACACATAAACATTATCATCGTGTCTTCTTTGTAACATAAGTTCTAGAGATGTAATAAAAGCACTTTTCCATTTGGTATAGCCAACGCATTAACAGTATCACACTACGATAATGAGAGAGTAAAAAAAAAAAAAAAAAAATGGTTCAGGTTCAGACTCCCTCTGAAGGTGGATCGGCAGATCGGGATTTTTATTTTCATTTCTTTTTTCTTTGTTCTTGTTTTTCTTTCTTTCTTTATTTATTTATTGAGGATTCACGTAATTTACTTATTCATGGACACCACTCCACTCTAAACCCTGCCTCCCAGACCTAGATATTACACTGGAAATATAAAACACATATATTTTTAAATTACAAATCTTGTTTATTTCTTAAAGCCTCCGTCAGAGGGCTGCCATTTCGATACCGAGATGATGCACACTCGCCATACATTACATCAACTATTAACTATTAAAAGCATCGCATTACATCAACTAGTGGCAGTAGACGCGATGTTATTCCCGCGGCAAGAGGTTTGCTCAGTATGCTTTGGTAGTCATAAATGTGGCCGTTGTGGCGCTGGGGTCGTGTTTTTGGCGGTATTTTTGAAAACTAGGGTTTGTGGTTGACGGGAATTTAGCGATAAAAAAAAATGAGTGGGCATTTTTTAGACAAATAAAACGGGTTCCCTGAACCAATTTATTACTATTATTATTATTATTATTATCATTATTATTATCATTATCATCATCATCATCATCATCATCATCATCATCATCATCATCATCATCATCATCATCATCATCATCATCATCATCATCATCATCATTATTGTTGTTATTATTATTATCTATTTATTGATTATTTTATTTCGCCTTATGAGGGCAAAAGATGGTTAGAGTAATATAAAAGAAACAAAATAGATTGGATTTTCAATATTTGTTCTTCATTAGGCTACAACAAAATTAGCGCTAACTATCGTATTGAGACATATTTCCCATCTAGATAAAAGGGATTAAATATAGATCAATAAAACTTATCCTATAAATAAAGATAAGAGACGATAAAGAAAATAAAAATAGGAATCCTGATGGTGGTGAAGATTTTGAACAAAAGAGTAATGATAATACAACGAAAGAAATATAATGTAAAGTTGCTGATGGTCCTTACGTATGATAAAAGCGATTCTTCAGACTATATGAGCAGTAAAATTAAATAACAATATCAACGGCGTTATTGTTCTTTTTGATAATAAGAATAACTAAGGAATAAGTGGTAATTA
>NC_091556.1:39949732-39954732 GCF_042767895.1 Penaeus vannamei | reverse complement strand
CACGGTATAGCTGTGTTGACAAAGTTTGCTTTTAGAGAAGGTAATACTGTAATGTACTGGATATTCGTAAACAGGCCTGAACTCTACGCCTTACTAAAGCGAAGATACCGACGGATATTAGAAAAAGGAAAGAAAGAAAAAGATAAAGAAGAAGAAGAAGAAAAAAAAAGAAAAAAAGAAAAAGATAAAGAAGAAAAGAAGAAAAGAAAAAAAGAAAAAAAGAAAGAAAAAAAAATATATATATATATGTATATATATATATATATATATATATATATATATATATATATATATATATATATATATATATATATATATATACATAAATTTATTCTGAAAATCAGGATCTAAACGGCATTCCTAAACCGAGCAGCTTAATTCGCAGTTAAAAAAATGATGAATTATTCTGTAAGCATCTTAACATTCCGGAAACTACATCTGCATGCATTTCAGTTTAATGAAATTACACAACAACTCTTACGCTTTCCTTTTGTTTATTAAAATCCAGTCACAAACACGTGTTCCTGGGTCTTCTCAGTATATGAATTGGGTTTCTCTTATCAACACTGAACAAAATATTCTTAGGTTTTGAGATTAATTTAGTTCCATCCTACGTTCCACAGCTGACCACCTGGTACGACCTGTGTATATCTGCAGAGACGTTATAACAACTCCGATCTAAATCTAATGATATTAAAAATTATGAAAAAAATATACCAATAATAATAGTAATAATAATAATTATTATTGTTATTATAATGATGATAATGATAATCATAATCATAATAATAATGATGATCATAATAAAAACGATAGAAGTAGAATAACGGCAATAGTAAAAATGAAAACAATGATATAACAATAATTACAAAAATGATGGTGATAATAATACTAATGATGAAGATAAAAACAACAAAAATAATAGTGATGCTAATAATAATAACAGACATTTCAACAAAGCGTAAGCAATTACCGTTCTGTATAAATCTCATTTCATTTCGTAATCTGACAAGCAAAGAAATAACGTCTGTTGTTTTGTCAGTCCAAACATTCTTTCCTAATTGATGTTTTATCAAGAATAGTGTATATTAGATTAAAATTAGAGATGAGATCTTTCGTAATGGCTGGAGCTTAAGGGTACTGTAAGCTACAGTCGTTTGGGTAAAATCGTCCTTATTGTTACTATCATAATAATCATTATCGTCGTTACCTTTATTATTATTATGAATATTATGATCATCATTATTGTTATTGTTGTTGTTGTACTTATTTTTATTATTGTCATTACTATTATCATCATTATTAATATCATCAGTATTATCATTATCATTATCATTATCATCATCATCATCATCATCATCATTATACGTGTCTTTACTCTTATTCATTTTATTATTAGCATTACCATTATCATTGTTATACTCGCTAATATTTCCATCATTTTCATTATAATGCTTATCTTTATTATCATCATTATTAATGTTGTTCGTCTTTTTTTTTTTGTTACCGTTATTATCGTAGTTATCATTATGATTATTATTATTATTATTACTGCTATAATTACTGTTATTATTATCATTATCATTATCATTACCATCCTTATCATTGTTGTTGTTTGTTTTTGTTATTACTATTAGTTTGATTATCATTATTATTATTATATTTGTTTTATCATTGTTATCTTTATTATTGATATTAGCATTATCATTATAGTTGTTATTACCATTATCATTATTATTACGATTATTATTATTATTATTTTCATTATTAATATTATCATTATCATTATCAATTATCATCATTCTTATTCTTATCATTATTATCATTATAAATATTATCTTTATCACTTTTATTATTATCATCGTTATTATTACTTTTTTAATTGTTATTAGTAGCATTAATATTTCATTGCTTTTATTTTCATTATTATTATTATCACTGTTATTATTATCCTTGTTGTTGTTATTACTATTATTGTTGTTGTTGTCATTATTATCATTTTATTATTATTGGTTTCATTTTTATTATTATTTTTAATGTTATTATTATTATTATTATTATCATTATTACCATTATTAATATTAGAATTGTTATCATTATTATCCTTATCATCATCTCCATCACCATTATTATTATTATTATTGGTATTAATATTACTATTATTAGTGTAATTAGTGTCCAATGTTTTAATCATCCCGGTCATCTAAACTGATATTCTTAAACACAATAATTCATCGTAAAGATATATTAAATATTTATAAAATAATTTGATATCTGTTGAAATACCTACTTAGTCAACTTACATTACTGACATCTAAATTAAACCTATTTACTTCAATTAGCTAATATGCAACTCATCATATCCTAATTAGCAATATACCGTTTCGTATTTCGTATGTCATTTCTCCTTTTAATATCTCTTCCATCAACATACGTCAAAATACCTTTTCCAGATGAAATTCCACATGTGATATATACATTAATTATTAATAATCTAACCTTTACTGCTTTGTTATTCTGTATATAATTCTCGGTCTCGTTTTTCTCTCGACCTTCGTTTGATAAACATAATGATTGAAACATTCATGGTGTTGATATGACCTTTCTCATTAGTTCCTATTAGGGTTATTATTATTATGCTAATTAATCATATTGTTATTCTTAATGCTGGTTTGGTTCTTCCATTTATCAAAAGGATTGTTCTTAATATTAGGTGAAATGTAAAGCTGTTTGACTGTAGGTTTAGCCTCTATTTCAAAGTGTTATCCTGTTGCTGTCGTCTCTTTTCGTTCGTTTGTGTATATACGTGCGTGTATCAAATATGTACAAAAACCCTTGCATTAAATTCACAACGCACACTCACATACTCTTTCTCTCTCTCTCTCTCTCTCTCTCTCTCTCTCTCTCTCTCTCTCTCTCTCTCTCTCTCTCCCTCTCTCTCTCTCTCTCTCTCTCTCTCTCTCTCTCTCTCTCTCACACACACACACACACACGCACACACACACACACACACACACACACACACACACACACACACACACACACACACACACACACACACACACACACACACACACACACACGCACACACACACACAAACAAACAAACAAACAAACGCACACACCACAAAACTGCGCAGGACACAGTATATCCTTGGCTATATGCAGGGCCCTATATCATGTTTGCCGTCCTTAATAGAAACGGAATAGCAAGGAAGGACCAATGAATAGAAGCGAAAATTTCGTGTCAACAAGTTTTGCCGAGGCGAGTACGGTTGTCGAAGGAAATATGAAGAGGAAAGACCCAGAATAAAATCGTAGTTCTCGTCCGTTTCATAACATTTCTTACGTAAGACGGGAAGTAAGAAGACAAAGATTTTCTTTCTACATTTGTCGCAATGACTACTGTTGACCCTAAAAAAGAAAAAAGAAATACGCTGAGAACAAAAACGACAAAGTAATGAATTTATGATATAACTTCAAATTCAAATTCCTTATTTCCATTTCTTACAATGGTTACTCTTACAACATAAAACAGATATATAAAATTAATATCAGTAAATATAAGCCTTGCCTATTCTTGCATATTGAAACCTGAACACACTGATGATTTAAGAGATATTCCTTCAATTTATATAATTTAAGTGATATAGAAAGTATCTAATCTCATTCCTAGCTACATATCGCCTTCAAAAATATGTGTTCACTTAGTCTCCCCGCGAAGGTATTGGCCAGGAACATGTACAATATACACACCCCAACCCTTCCAGATTATGCAAAACGAGAAACGATTGTCCCATCCTGTTCAAATGTTCAGATGTTGATCCTGAAGTTCCCTTGTTCAACCGTACCTGCTGGCAACGCGTGGAATGGCTGCTCTCTCCTGTGAACAAAACCCCTGACGAAGATTCCTGTTCGAAGGAGTGGGAGCAGAAGCGCACTTGGTGAAGTGAGTTCGTCGGCTTCAGCGCTGGCTTTAATTGCAGCTGAAGTACTGCTGGCGAGTGTTCTGTCACGGTGGGATCAACAGGTCACAATGAAGGGTGTGTGCGGTATTCCAAATTGCACCTTGATAAAAAAACAGCTTTCAGTCCTTGACAAACAATAGTTAACTACACGCTCATGTATACGCACACGCATATGTATACGCACATGCATATGTATACGCACGCGCCCGCCCGCACGAACACACACACACACACACACACACACACACACACACACACACACACACACACACACACACACACACACACACACACACACACACACACACACACACACACACACACACACACACACACACACACACACACACACACACACACACACACACACACACACACACACACACAACACACACACACACACACAAGCACACGCAAACGCACACGCAAACGCACACCCACTCCCACGCACACACACATATATCTATATATACTCATACATATGTATATGAATATATATACAATCCCACTGTGCTTTTACATTAAAACCAGTATTGCATCGCGGAAATTGCAGTTGAAATATATTATTTGTCCCCATTTTAATTTTTCCTCGAAATTTGATCAGCGTTAGCTATTATTTCAGAATCATGGTCATTGAAAGTATAACTACACTGTGTTTTCAATAATACTGGCTCTGGAATAATCGAAAGCCCGGGATGCTTTAATTCGGTCAAAATTAAAAGTAGTTCTATTGCCAGCTTTTCGATAACAAGTATGTAATGCCGGTAGTCCTGGTCAAAGTCGAGTTCTGTTGAAGCTAACTAGAATGCTTCATGACAATTACATACAAATTGAATTAGGTATCTCCTTAATTATAAATGAATTAAATAACTCTTTTTACACACACACACACACACACACACACACACACACACACACACACACACACACACACACGCACACACACACACACACACGGACACAAACACCTCATATCTCTAATAGAAAGATACTATTTCCCGTATAACTTTTTTTTTTTTTTTTTTTTTTTTT
>NC_091556.1:39907232-39909732 GCF_042767895.1 Penaeus vannamei | reverse complement strand
TATGAGGGCTTCGTTCGAGGCCATAAATATAGAAATATCACTGTGTCTCTGGGAGGATATCATGTGTATTTCTCGTCATTTGAATTATTTACAGTAGCAGCGAGAAATTAAGAATCACCGGGATATTGATTAAGAAGACAGTTGTTTGCTATATCGACAGAATGTAATATGAATCAGGGTGGTCTTCGTATACAAGCAGGCTGGGATACCGAAAGAGGTATTTTGATTATATATTTTCAAGAATTCTGACTGGCCGACCTCCCGTGTAGAAATTAATTCAGAGTTGCTAGTTCTCGATTCCTTGATTTTCTATGTTTCTCCATAAAAAAAATCTGAGATGAATTAGAGTGTGAGTAGATCTGATAGATAGATTGTTAGATAGATATATAGAGAGAGGAAGAGGGAGAGAGAAAGGAATGGAGGCAGAGCGAAAAAGATTAAAAGAAGAGAGAGAGAGAGAGAGAGAGAGAGAGAGAGAGAGAGAGAGAGAGAGAGAGAGAGAGAGAGAGAGAGAGAGAGAGAGAGAGAGAATTAAAAATTGAAAGATCATCCGAAGAGAGGGAAAGACAAACGACCAAAAACAGAAATAAATAGATAAATGACACAGACCTAAAAGAAAAGAAATACGAAAATAAGAAGGGGGGGGGGACGACAAGAAAAGAAAGGCGAAAACATATTCATCAGCAGTCTTAAGCCTCATCATGTATTTAGGAACTCATTTAAAAGTTTTCGAAACTTTCGGAAGGATTAGAGATGAGACAATTTTTTTTTTTTTTTTTTTTTTACATTTTTTCTTTTCTTTTCGCTTAAATGACACACGCTTTTCTTATTATAACGCTGACAGTACGTAGTGTCTTTCATTATCATCAAGCTATTGTGTTTAAACAGCTGTTATATGTACCATCATATAAACATAACAAATAATAGCAAATAATATTACACAGCGACATATAAAAAAGACAACTGTAAGATTATTTATTAAAAAATAATAATAATAAATAAAAATATATAACCAGATTTAATGAAAATATACAGAAAATATGGATGATAATTATGATACCGTTCTTAGTAATATCACAAGGAATGCCATCACCATTATCTCCAGCAATTATGATGATAAAAGCGTTAATGATAAAGATAATGATGATGATGATAACAATAATGATAATATTAATAATAATAATGATAATAATAATAATAAGGATAATAATAATAACAATAATAAAAATGATAATAATAATAATAATAATAATAATAATAATAATTTCAATAATATAAATTATGATGATGATATAAATGATAAGGATAATATATTGTGGTAATAATAAAATTGTTAATAATAGTAACAATGATGAAGGTTGAATTACCACTATATCTACTGTTACTACTGTTATTGATAATCAGAATAAAGATAAATAAAGAAAACAATTACATAATCATGATATTAATAATAATGATAATAACAACAACAAGAACACTAATAATAATAATAATAATAATAATAATAATAATAATAATAAAAATAATGATAATAATAATAATAATGATAATATTAATAATAATGAATATGGTAATGATAATAATAATAATAATTATAACAATAATAATAGGTGTTAACACTGAGAAATGCTCAATTGTAATTATATGTTTTTGAGAAGACATTTCCAGAAACTTTATTCATAATGACTTAATCATAATCATAACAGCAATAAAACTGATAATGATATTAGTTAGAAATAGAAAACGCGTTGCAACATGGTTTATTATACCAACAAAGTTTCAACCTGCAAAAATAAGTACATCATCAATATCAAAATATATATTATCTATTTGTTTCCTGATATGTTTGATAAACTCATTTACCTTTACTGTTTCATGTAAATTGTGACAAAAAACATCATTTCATTAACAGAAACTCATTAACCCAAATAATAAAATCTTCATTAACATAAATCTACTAATACATATTGACAGCAATTGCCTTAATATAATTTCCTTCCTTAACAATATATGTAATTAATCTTATTGCTTGTATATCAAATAATGCCAATATGTTCTTACTTAGCACATCATTTATTGACTTTCTTCCTATTAATTTACTGTTAATTATAAAATGATAACTCAGAGGTAAGAAAGGTAATGATAATGATAATAGTTACACCCATTACTTTGGCAATAGAGGTGACTATTATTATTATTCAAATGATTGCATAGTTATCCCTATTACCAAAGCATTAATGATAACCATGCAATCATTTGGGCTAAAACTCACTACTGATAAAAATGCGTTCATAACTCTTTGAGTTATACAAACCAACGAACAAGCAGATTAACTAACCAACGCTACCAAAAACATAACTCCCTTGGCGGAGGTAATAACGAGAATAACAATGATAAACCATATTTAACCTTGGTATTTTTGATAATGAGGTAATTTAATAGAATCTCCAAAACCCCAAACACTTTGAAACATCCTGAAACATTAAACGCACATATTTGC
>NC_091556.1:39899732-39902232 GCF_042767895.1 Penaeus vannamei | reverse complement strand
TTCTTAGTTTTGCCTCAACGTGAGGCAACAGAAATGAGGTTTTGCCATTAGCATAAACGCAATGATATTTGCTAATTAACAACATTTATATGTATACATGTGCAGTTTCTTTTTCTTTTTTCTTTTCTCTTTTTGATAATTACAAACTGCTATAAACTCTATCAAATATTTAATAATATTTCTGCGAGAACTGGCGAACCCGTTCCCGCTAACAGACAAGCCCAGAAAGTTTACGCCGACTGCAAAAATAGCCTAACATTGATCTAGCGCGAACCGAATGAATTAAAGCGAATTCCCCAATAATTCTGCTATCTGTATATAACGCATTTAAACTATATATTCCCTCGGTAATGGCGCGGCGTTTATCTTGTACAATGATGGAAACTGCGAACATTTACATTCGGTCTAGATTTAATTCGCTTGACGGTTGTCAGTTTATGCAGATTGCAATTCCCTTTCGTTCTATACAGCAAGCACTTAACAAGCTTACAGCGAGGGAGTGAAGTGAAACGGAAAAGGAAAAAATTGAATGAATAGAGATACACGAATATCAGAATACGAAAAGGAATAAGTAGAAAACTAAAGAAAAGATAAAAAAAAAAAAAAAAAAAAAAAAAAAAACAGAAAGAAGAAGAAAAAAAAATGATTTCACTTCAAACTATCGAATCAAATCACTTCACACAACAACTCGGGATTCCAGACACAGTTCCTCCTCCCGTGCTAATATCAAGATGGATTTCCTCCTCCGAAGACATGCTAAGAACCCGTAGTTCCACGAAGTTTGTTGTCTTCGGATGTCAGAGTTTAGCGTCATCTGACACCTGCCACGTCGCCTGTGAATTTAATCTGGAGCGATTGGTATTATAGGCCTAAACCCGATTGAATATTCATCTGGAGGCACCTTGGGTATTCTACAATCCTTCGAGTTATAGGCCTAAATCCCCCTGGATGATGGGCTGCTTCTGGTGACAGGTATTCTAAAACCCTTCTAGTGATACCTTGTGTTTGACGACATTTTAGTCTGTCGTTTATTTATTTCATTGTCCAAAACCGTCTTTTTCGATTCAGTTCAATTTCTTTTCGTGAGTTTTTTCACCATATTTTTTCTTATTCAAAGGAGTTTTAAAAACACCCATTCCAACCCTTTTTAAATCCTCTTCACGGATATATTTATTCTTCTTCTGTTTATATCAAAATCATCATCAAAGTCATCATCATCATTATCATCATCATCATCATCATCATCATCATCATCATCATCATCATCATCATCATCATCATCATCATCATCATCATCATCATCATCATCATCGTCATCGTCATCGTCATCGTCATCGTCATCATCGTCATCGTCATCATCATCATCATCATCATCATCAATCATTATCATTATTACTATCATAATTATTTTCATCATTGTCATTATAACTAGCATTGTCATTATTACCATTTTCTCGGAATTGACATTCAGTCCACGCTGGAATAGCAAATCCAAATTTCGGGATATACCATCTATAACCCCCCCCCCCCCCCTCCGAACCGTAAGCTCTTCACAGTTTTAGCGTAATACATATACACACACACGCACGCACACACATACATATACAGGTTGACATTCAAAAATCCGGCCCTCGATAATCCGGTTCTTCCAGATTTCCGGCACTGAATTTGGAGCGCCCTTTCAAATTTACCACATTGTCTCGGAACTGTTTTCTGAAGTTGCCATTTCTGTTTTGATGGAGCGCTTCACACTGATGTTATTTTCCCCTCACGGTTACAGCGCCTGTGGTTATTCTTTGGCACGTCCGAGCTGTCACATAGGGTATATATATTCTGTAAAGTATGTAATTTTGAAGTATGTGTGAAGCTAAAAAGAGTCTTGAGTGTTAGAAATGCTGTGTGAATCATATCATACTACCATATTATAAGATACACTTTTGATTCCTGAAGAGAACTATAATGATGATAGTGATGATTTAAAAAGAGGATAATGATAATGCTAATAACAGTGCCAATAATAATAATGATAATAATAATAACACCAGTTATGATAATAATGATACTGCTGATGATGATAGTAATGATAACAATAACAATATCACTACTTCCATTGTTATAATTAGCATTAAGATTTTGTAAAACTTGATATCAAATCATTATCACCATTATCTTCATCATTATCATCACCGTCACCTTCGTCATCATCAATCATTACCATCACCATCATGATTATTAATCCTCATTATCCTCCTCTTCCTCAACATTACCATCACTCATTATCACTTTTATCATCAACAGCATTATCATTAGCATCACACCATCAGCACTATCCCCTTCACCATTCCCATCATCATCAATTACTGCGCGGTAAAATACTAGTCGTCTGAACATACCTTGACGAGATAAAAAAAAAAAAAAAAAAAAAAAATCTAGTCGTTTGAACATACCTTGACGAGCTAAAAAAAAAAAAAAAAAAAAAAAAAAAAAAAAAAAAAAACAA
>NC_091556.1:39887232-39892232 GCF_042767895.1 Penaeus vannamei | reverse complement strand
ACACTCGGAAAAGATGGATGCCAGAAAAAAAAACCGTTTCAAGAATTAAATTCGTCTTGAAAGTGAGAAAAAAAACATAACATAACATTTCTATTCGGTAAACCGGCGTTCACGAACCTACACTGAACGTTTAATGTGAACATTCGACGTTCGACCCAGAACAAACGTTTTCCGAAAGTCTGTCAAACATTCGAAAGCGTGCTGGTTATATGTATATATGCATGTATGTATGTGTGTGTGTGCTGAAACAAACAAAAGTTGCTTCAATAATGTGAACTATTAAAATACCGTTCTTTTATTCCAATATAGAATCAATTATCTGACTTTTCTTACAATTCTCTGATTTCTTCCACCGGTTTTTGTATAATTTTCGGGAAATAATAAATGCTTTTGACGGGCTTGTTCCTTTTATATATTTTTAAATTTATTCATATCTGCATTTATACATTAATATTTTATTTCATTCATCTTTTCACATATTCATTCATCTCTCCACTTATTAATTCATTCATCTCTCCACTTATTAATTAATGCATCTATCCGCTTAATAATTCATTCATCTCTCAACTTATTCATTCATTCATCTCTCCACTTCATAATTTATTAATCTCTCCACTTATTAATTCATTTATCTCTCCACTTATTAATTCATTCATCTCTCCACTTATTCATTCATTCACTTCTCCAGTTATTAATTCATTCATCTCTCCATTAATTCATTCATTCATCTCTCCACTTACTAATTAATTCATCTCTCCACTTATTCATTCATTCATCTCTCCACTTATTCATTCATTCACTTCACTTAATAATTCATTCATCTCTGCACTAATCAATTAATTCACTTCTCCACTTATTCTTTCATTCATCTCTCCACTTATAAATTAATTCATCTCTCCACTTATTCTTTCATCCATCTCTCCACTTGATAATTCATTCATCTCTCCACTTATTAATTAATTCATCTCTCCATTAATTAATTCATTCATCTCTCCACTTACTAATTAATTCATCTCTCCACCTATTAATTAATCCATCTCTCCACTTATTAATTAATTCATCTCTCCACTAATTAATTAATTCATCTCTCCATTAATTAATTCATTCATCTCTTCACTTACTAATTAATTCATCTCTCCACCTATTAATTAATTCATCTCTCCACTTATCAATTCATTCATCTCTCCACTTAATAATTCATTCATCTCTTCACTTATTAATTCATTCATCTCTCCACTTAATCATTCATTCATCTCTCCACTTATTGGTTCATTCATCTCTCCACTTATCAATTCATTGATCTCTCCACCTATTAATGAATTCATCTCTCCACTTATTAATTCATTGATCTCTCCACCTATTAATGAATTCATCTCTCCACTTATTAATTCATTCATCTCTCCACTTATTAATTCATTCATCTCTCCACTAATTAATTCATTCATCTCTCCACTTATTAATTCATTCATCTCTCCACTTATACATTCATTCATCTCTCCACTTATTAATTCATTGATCTCTCCACTTATTCATTCATTCATCTCTCCACTTATTAATTAATTCATCTCTCCACTTATTAATTCATTCATCTCTCCACTTATTAATTCATTCATCTCTCCACTAATTAATTCATTCATCTCTCGACTTATTCATTCATTCATCTCTCCACTTATTCATTCATTCATCTCTCCACTTAGTAATTCATTCATCTCTCCACTTATTCATTCATTTATCTCTCCACTTATTAATTCATTCATCTCTCCACTTATTGGTTCATTCATCTCTCCACTTATTAATTCATTCATCTCTCCACTTATTGGTTCATTCATCTCTCCACTTATTCATTCATTCATCTCTCCACTAATTAATTTATTCATCTCTCCACTTAATAATTCATTGATCTCTCCACTTATTAATTCATTCATCTCTCCACTTATTAATTCATTGATCTCTCCACTTATTCATTCATTTATCTCTCCACTTATTAATTCATTCATCTCTCCACTTATTAATTAATTCGTCTCTTTACTTATAAATTCATTCATCTCTCCACTTAATAATTCATTCATCTCTCCACTTATTAATTCATCTCTCTACTTATTCATTCATTCACTTCTCCACTTATTGATTAATTCATCTCTCCACTTATTCATTCATTCATCTCTCCACTTAATAATTCATTCACTTCTCCACTTAATAATTAATTCATCTCTCTACTTATTCATTCATTCACTTCTCCACTTATTCATTCATTCATCTTTCCACTTAATAATTAATTCATCTCTCCACTTATTCTTTCATTCATCTCTCTATTTATTAATTAATTCATCTCTACACTTATTAATTCATTCATCTCTCCACTTATTAATTCACTCATCTATCCACTTATCAATAAAATTCACCTCTCCATTTATTAATTCATTCATCTCTCCTAATTAATTTCTCTATCAATTTATTTTGACTTATTCACTTATATCCAAGAAACGCTCCCATCCCCCAGTTCGTAGAGATATAGAACTTTCTCATTATCTTTCAGTATTTACAAACTCCTTCTATGCTGCACCATTAAATCACACAGCACCGTGGATGAATAAAACCCGCGTTCAAAGTGCTTTTCAGAACGCGAGCTTAGTACGTGTTTCTGGAAGGGATTTCATAGCATTGCATTAAAAAAAAGAAGGAGAAAAAAAAACGAAGGATGATGGTGGTGGTATTGGAGATGGTGATGATGATGATGGTGGTGGTGGTGGTGGTGTAGATGATGATGATGGTGGTGGTGGTGGTGGTGTAGATGATGATGATGATGATGGTGGGGGTGGTGGTGTAGATGATGATGATGATGATGATCGTGGTGGTGTAGATGATGATGATGGTGATGGTGGTGGTGGTGGTGATGATGATGATGATGATGATAATGATGATGGCGGTGGTGTAGATGATGATGAGAAGGAGGATAATGATGATGTTCATGGTGAAGGTGATGATGAAGATGATGATTACGATTACGATGATGAATATAATACTGATAGTAAGAATATTGATGACATTATTATTATTATTATTAACGACAAGAATAGCAGTAACAATAAAAACAAAACCACCAACACGTGCAATACAAGATAAACGAGGTAATAAAGATTAAAAAGAAAAAAAAATAGCCCTTGAATAACCTAAAGGCCAAGTGCATCGAACTAAATGACAGAAATGTGTACAAAATCCTCATTATTCCATTCCCTTACTTATCACCCACGCCTCCTCTCCTCTCCTCTCGCCGTGACGTCATCGATCCGAAAATAGCCAGGTGACATTATATCAATGAATTTATATCCCGGATGAGAATGATATGCGTCGTAATGCTTTTACTACACGCGCCTCTCAACAGCTGTGCTTGAACGAAAGGCAGATTACGAATTCGCATCGGGTAATCTCCGTCGTTCACCGTAATGCGATGTCCACGAAGTAATTCTTACCTGTCGAGGCTATAATTACCGGAAAGTCAGTCAGCAACTGTCAGGCGAGGACACTAACTGACACTATCGACCAATTACAGGGCCAGCTGACACCCACCCTCAGACCGGGTGCGTGGCGTGACGGCTGGACACATAGAGCCAGGTGGCACCGTTCAACAAATTGGCACTGGTGATCGGGATGTCCGCTCGGTCAGCTGGCACAGGTGGTTGCAACTTGGCGGATTCGGGTCGCTGGTTCGGGTCAGGGTCGCCCTCTCACGACGTGTGTCACGGAAGGAAGTCGTAAGTAATTTTGGGCAATGGCTGGTTGTGATAAATCCAGATAAGTTGAATTTTATGATACGTTTATTAATGTAATTCGGTCAGTTGCCTTCTCCTTTTTTCTTCCTTCTTCTTTGACTTCTTCTTTGCCCCTTTTTTATTTCTTCTTCTTTTTCTACTTTTTTCTTCTTCTTTGGCTTCTTCTTCTTCTTTGCTTTCTTTTTACTTTCTTCTTCTTTTTTCTTTACTTCTTTTTTACCTCCATCTTTTTTCTTCTTCGTTTGAGTTAACTCTCCATTGGTTCTCTCTTATCATCCTTTCCCTCCGTTCCTTCATCGGTCCCCCTTTGCTTTTATATCGTACTTTCTCTCCTTCCCTCATACGTTGTCTCCCTTTCATCATCCAGATATTCTTCCTTTCATAGTCTTGATCGGTTTTTCCTCGATGATTTTTGTTCTTCTCTTTCTCCTTCCCTCTTCTTCCCTCTTCCATTCCTTGACTGTCTTTTCAGTTCAGGAAGCTCCCCTCTTCTGTGTGTCACTTATTCTCTCTATCTCACAGTATCTCACTCTTTCTCTGGTTCTCCGTCGCTGCCTCTATCTCTGTCTCTCTCTCTCTCTCTCTCTCTCTCTCTCTCTCTCTCTCTTTCTCTCTCTCTCTCTCTCTCTCTCTCTCTCTCTCTCTCATTCTGTGTCTTTCTGTGTGTCTCTCTCTTTTCGTCTCTCTCTCTCTCTCTATCTCTCTCTCTATCTATCTATCTCTCTGTCTGTCTATCTATCTATCTATATTATATTTATACGTGTGTGTGTGTTTTTGTCCTCTTCACCTCTCTTGCTTTTCCTTCCTTCCTTCCTTTGATCCTCCAGTCTCCTGGCTGCTTCCTCCTTCTCCCTCCCCCCTCCCCCTTCTCCATTCCACCATCACCTCCCCAATTACCCTCCCCCTCCCCCTCCCGCCTCTTCCTCCTTCTCCCACCCCTCCCCCTTCTCCATTCCACCATCACCTCCCCAATTACCCTCCCCCTCCCCCTCCCTCTCGTCATGGGGCTGAGACTGCCTCATTATCAGCTCTCCCCACAATCAAGAGGTGACTTAGGTGGGGTTGGGAGATTACTGAGGTATTATGGTTCATTACTGCGCCTCAACCCCCTCTCCCCACCTCTCCCCTCCCCTCTCCACTCTCTCCCCTCCTCTCTCCTCCTCTCCCCTCCTCCCTCCTCCTCTCCCCTCTCTCCTCTCCCCCTCTCCTCTCCTCTCCCCTCTCCTCTCC
>NC_091556.1:39867232-39869732 GCF_042767895.1 Penaeus vannamei | reverse complement strand
TCTGCCTATCGTGTTCTGATCATCTCGTCTGATCACTCTTATTAATCAATGTGTTGACGTTTTAACTAGTATCACTTCTGCCTACTAGGGTCTATATAGGGAGTTTATAACCTTTTATACTCTCTCTCTCTCCTTCTAATGTATTGTGTTTTGAGATGTCTTTTTATGCATGTTTATATGGGTATCAATTGGTTGTATTCTACGTTTTGATTTTTTAATGATTTCGTCTTTCTTTTCCTTATTTATTTGTCTTTCTCCTTCTCATCATTATTATCGTTTTGTTTCTTCACTTCACTCATTTCTTTCTTCCTCTGTTTATTCATCCTGTTCTTGATACTATAATAATTAAGCTGTCATTATTGTGCATATTTGTTTTCTTGTTTGTATAATGGACCCAAATCGCCTGCAGTTCATAATAAGCTTCATTCTAATTTACATAAAGCTACTTTGTTTAAAGTCATTAATGATATATATCACGTAGCCAATCAAGTGCCAAGATTTCATAATCCTTTTGTACTGTAGGATTTGTCGCTTCAATGATTGCCTATGTCATAAGTTTGCCTTACTATTTTACGGATTCTAAGTGGAATCTTTGAAAATCATGCGAAAAATGGTCGTACCCCGTACCCGAAAGAGAGAGAGAGAGAGAGAGAGAGAGGAGAGAGAGAGAGAGAGAGAGAGAGAGAGAGAGAGAGAGAGAGAGAGAGAGAGAGAGAGAGAGAGAGAATAGTACTCATGTTATCTCTGCTTCTTTTACATTTCGCACCACATGAAATATCAAGCCCTTTTTGGGCGATTTCTTTATTTATCTTGTTTCTTGTAAGGATTTGTTGAAAATGTCTCATATTGCACTAGAAACATTCCGTACTCTGCTTTCTTTTTCATTTTCTTATAGCTATTTCTTTTTTTTTCATATTTCTTCTACTTTTTTTTTTCTCTTCCACTTTTCATTCTCTTTCTTCTTATTTTTCTCCTTATTCTTCTTCTTTTTTTTTTCCTTATATCTCTTCTCCTTCCCACCACCTCCACAACCCCCTCCACCACCACTACCACCCTCTCCCTCTCCCTCTCCCTCCTCTCCTCCCTCCTCCACCACCTCCTCCTCCCACCACCTCTACTTCCACCCTCCGCCACCACCACCACCCTCTCCCTCTCCCTCTCCCTCTCCCTCTCCCTCTACCTACCTCCTCCTCCTCATCCTCCACCACCACCTCATCCATCTCTCACCCCCACCACCACCTCCACCTCCACCTCCCCCTTCCCCTCCCCCTCTTCTTCCTCTTCACCTCCCCCCACCACCACCATCACCTCCTCAGACGACCACCTCCACCACCACCTTCACCTCTCCCCCTCCCCCCTCCAACACCTCCACCAAGACCACCACCACCACCACCTCCTCCTCCTCCTCCCACTACCACCATCACTCTCCCTCCTCCCTCTCCCTCCTCTTCTTTCCCAACCCGTATCGAGCTAGCGCGTGCCTTGGACACACCTCCACCTCCCCCTCCACCACCACCACCACCACCCCTCTCCCTTTCCCTCTCCTTTTCCTCCTTCTCCTTCTCCTTTTCCCTTCTACCCTCCTCTCCCCTCTCTCTCCTTCTCCCTCTCCCTCCCCTTCTTTCCAACCCCCTTTCCCTCTCCCTCTCCCTCTCCCTCTCCCTCTCCCCCTACCACTCCTCCTCTCTCCTCTCCTCCCCACTCCCTCTGCCTCTCCCTCTCCCCCTACCACTCTCCTCTCCCTCTCCTCCTCTCCCTCTCCCTCTCCCCCTACCACTCCTCCCTCTCCCTCTCCTCTCTCCCACTCCCTCTGCCTCTCCCTCTCCTTCTTTCTCTTCCACCCTCTCTCCCTCTCCCTCTCCCTCTCTCCTCTTCCTCTCTCTCTCCCTCTCCCTCTCCCTCTCCCTCTTCCTCTCTCTCTCCCTCTCCCTCTCCCTCTCCCTCTCCCTCTCCCTCTCCTTCTCCCTCTCCCTCTCCTTCTTTCCCAACCCGTATCGAGCCAGCGCGTGCCTTGAACACACACTGCACGAAATGTTTTTCACACAACTGTCGTCATTGATTTCCCGCAGTTTCTTCCTGCCATGCAAGTTCATCTCAGACTTTCTACGACTTGACATTTCCTTCTCTTTCAATTTCTTTCTCTTCGCTATTCCCTTGTTTCTTAGTTTCAAAGGATTTTATTTGTCTATCTCTCTTTCTAATTATTTATTCCTTCTCTTTCAATTTCTTTCTCTTCGCTATTCCCTTGTTTCTTAGTTTCCAAGGAAATTATTTGTTTATCTCTCTTTCTAATTATTTATTCCTTCTCTTTCAATTTCCTTCTCCTCGCTATTCCCTTGTTTCTTAGTTTCAAAGGAAATTATTTGTCTATCTCTCTTTCTAATTATTTATTCCTTCTCTTTCAATTTCCTTCTCCTCGCTATTCCCTTGTTTCTTAGTTTCAAAGGAAATTATTTGTCTATCTCTCTTTCTAATTATTTATTCCTTCTCTTTCAATTTC
>NC_091556.1:39839732-39844732 GCF_042767895.1 Penaeus vannamei | reverse complement strand
TTAGACGGGTAGATAGATAAGTAGATAGATAGATAGGTAGGCGGGTAGGTATGATGGATAGATAGACAAGTAATTCCATAGATAAACATGGGTGTGTGAGAGTAGAATTCCTATCATTTTGATATCCAAATCACCAAATGGCAAGTTATAAAACAAAGTTATCTTGAAGATGAAAAAAGATAATTTTCCTGAATAACTACAACTTTGCAAGAGGAGCTTTATAGCCATCAGCATTATATTTAGTTGCGTACTATGTTGATTAGGAGTTTAATAAAGTTGTAAAGACTAAGTTATGTTGCTTGTGGAAGTAAGATGGAGTTTAAACTTGGCGTGCACTTTTCAGGATGTGTGTGTGTTGTGTGTGTGTGTGTGTGTGTGTGTCTGTCTGTGTGTGTGTGTGTGTGTGTGTGTGTGTGTGTGTGTGTGTGTGTGTGTGTGTGTGAAGGACTGAGAGACAGACAACCAGACAGAAAGAGAGAGACAGAGAGCCAGCCAGCCAGACAGACAGATCATCAAACAAACAACCAGTCTAACTAACAGATACGAGAAACAATGACTTACGCGATTCTACTCTAATGAAAAAGACAGTGAATAGGTACAAAGATACAGCAGCTAACGGGAGATAATAATGAATACAGTGATCATAAACTTTTATAGATAAGTATAGATAAGTATTGAAAGAAAAGTACTTCCCGGTAGATTTCTTGGTATTAAAAGATGGAAAGTAATATATATGTATATATATATATATATATATATATATATATATATATATATATATACATATATATATATATATATATATATATATATATATATATATATATATATATGTGTGTGTGTGTGTGTGTGTGTGTGTGTGTGTGTGTGTGTGTGTGTGTGTGTGTATAGTGTAGACTTTCCTTTTTCTTCTTTTTTGGACACATAAAATAATTTATCATTCAGCGCTCAAGGCTGTATTAAGTAAATGTAGTACATCCCTTTGTTCGGCTTATCTCTATTTTCTACATCATTAACACGTCGGTACATAACAAGTAATATAATTTACATGTAACGTATGTTTCTCTTTCCGTTTTTTTTTTTTTTTTTACAACTTGGCGAACTTGTCCCTAAATAGGTGTAGTTTGTGTTCATGTTATAACACTATAAACACATGATGTAGTTTTTCTAAATTTCTAAGCACTCTTATGGGCTTTCATTGACACAAAATAATCATTTTTGTCATTTAAATGTTATATTTTCCAGGCAATACATAAAATAATTAATGTAAACTAACAAACAAACACATGAAAGAATAGGAACATAGGCCTAAAATGTCTTAGAGTTTTTGAAACATTTAAATAATTATGAACTCATTTAGGGATCAATTCTTCAATTATTCCTATTTTGGTCCCTATCATTTAGTCCACACTTCTCCTTTTTTATATATTTATTTATTATTCTTCCCCTTACATGTCTTCATCATCGCGATTTTCCCTGTTGTCCTTATCAGATTATCCTTCACACCTACTTCTTTTTCTTTTTCTTCATTTTTTTAGGGGGGGGGGTGAAGTCAGCCACCATAGGATTTTTTTTTATCTTTGTTGACGCAGCTTAGTCCTCGCTGTTTCCTCTCTCCCCTTTCGTTAATCCTGGTCGGGTTTTTTCCTCCTCTTCCTCTTCCCTCTTGGTCTTGCCACTCCCTCTTTTTCCCTCCTAAGCTGTGTTTTTGTTGATTCTGCTACGTTCTTCTTTATATATATATATATATATATATATATATATATATATATATATATATATATATACATATATATATATATATATATATATATATATATATATATATATATATATATATACATATATATATATATATATATATATATATATATATACATGTATATACACACACACACACATATATATATATATATATATATATATATATATATATATATATATATATAAATATACATATTTATCTATATCTATCTATATCTATATCTATCTATCTATCTATCTATCTATCTATCTATATATATGTGTGTGTGTGTGTGTGTGTGTGTGTGTGTGTGTGTGTGTGTGTGTGTGTGTGTGTGTGTGTGTGTGTGTGTGTGTGTGTATGTATGTATATCTATATATGTATATATATATATATATATATATATATATATATATATATATATATATATATATATATATATACATATATTATATATATATATATATATATATATATATATATATATATAAACACACACACACACACACACACACACACACACACACACACACACACACACACACACATATATATATATATATATATATATATATATATATATATATATATATGCATAAACGTATGGATATATATGTATATGTATATGTATATGTATGTATATGTATGTGTATATATGTACATATATATATATATATATATATATATATATATATATATATATATATATATATATACACACACACACGCACACACAGGTTGAACCTGCCCACCAGGTTGTCTGTATACGAGATAGCCCTGGGTGGTGGAGGCCTGTGGCACGACCTAGGAAGTCGTGGCTTAGCCAGATCGATCAAACCTGTCGTGAGGAGTTCGAGATGGGCTGAATCTCTGCCTGACGGCTCGCTATGAGGGATCCTCGTTGATGGAAACAAAAGATGGATGCGGCGTTAGCTCCCAATAGTGATGATATATGTGTGTTTGTGTGTGTGTCTATGCGCGCAATGCATGTGTATATACATTGTCAAATTTGCATAGCTTTCACTAGAAGACGAGTGATTTCTTTTCGCTTTCTATTCAAATCCTAAGCTTGAATAGCAATGAATACCATTTCAAAATACTCTTTTTTTCTGAAATATACAACAGATATGCGATCACGTAATCCCAACATTCTTCACAGTCACCCTAGGAGTTTCTGCAGAGGACAGACACTGGCCTAACTCTGCAACTTGCAAGAACAGAAATGCCTTGCCACAAAAGAACTGCAACCTGGACAATACGTGATGGTGTTATGTTGCAAATTCACATTCCTCTCTCTCATGCTCTGCGTCAGAAAAATAATTAGATTATTTGAGTCCCGAGTATAACGCATCTATATATGCATTTCTGAATGGCATCATGCATGTGCGTTCGTGCAAAATGTAATGCATGAATGTCAGGTTTCGCAAAAGGTAGCACACGAAGAGGAGTCAGGGGAGACTGAAAGATGTCAATGGAGGAAATGAAATTGCAACTGGCATTTTGCATATATATATATATATATATATATATATATATATATATATATATATATATATATATATATATATATATATATATATATATATATATATAGTTTCCCTGTGTATGCAGCAATAAACTTATGGCTAAACGAAGTATTTTCATCATCCTCTCCCCATTTTTTTCTTCCTTTCTTTCTTTCTTTTGATCATACAGTTATCATCTACGCATTAATTGGAAATACCAATATATATTAGTGATTACCAAAAAATCTGGTATTGGGATAATGGTAAAACCGAGGATGCCTGATTACATCATTATTTACAGGCAATCAACAAATAATTATTTAGCTTTTTATATAATTGGTTTATAGTATACTCATTTGGTCACAGATAATTATTGCAAAACATTTTTACTGTTACAAATCCCCCTTGTGTATATACCTATATATTTGTATAATGTACGTAATTATTTAAATATTTATCTGTCTATCTACTATCTCTATGTCTATGATCAATCTATCTACCTATTATTTACGTCTACGAATTTATATATCTATTTATCTATATATTTGTCTATGTATATTTATCTTTCTATCAATGTATCTATCTCCACCTCTCTCTCTATCCCTCTATTTATCTAATTATCTGTCTGTCTGTCTGCCTGCCTGTCTGTTTATCTATTTATCTATTCATCTATCTATCCATCTCTCTATCTGTCAATCTGTCTATCCATCTATCTATCTATCTGTCAATCTATCTCTCTCTCTATCTATCTGTCAATCTGTCAGTCTATCTATCTCTGTCAATCTATCTCTCTATCTCTCTATTTGTCAATCTATCTATCTATCTATTAATCTATCTCTCTGTCTCTCTATCTGTCAATCTATCTATCTATCTCTCTCTTTCTATCTGTCAATCTATCTATCTGTCAATCTGTCAGTCTATCTATCTCTGTCAATCTATCTCTCTATCTCTCTATTTGTCAATCTATCTATCTATCTATTAATCTATCTCTCTGTCTCTCTATTTGTCAATCTATCTATCTATCTATCTATCTCTTTCTATCTGTCAAATTATCTATCTATCTCTCTGTCTGTCAATCTATCTATCTATATTCCCATAGGCAAATCACCCTTATTTAGGAGGAATATTATACCAAGGAATCAAATTAATTCTTTATAAGCAGAATCGAGATATTTTTCGTATCTGCGTGAGATTCGATGCCATTGCCCTTCTTCTTCGCCGTCCAAGCAATTCAATAATGCAGAACTGATCACACGTTTCTCACGTTCCTTAAAGCATGCACGTGTCTTTTCTTGTGGTTTAAAGATTGTGAGATTGATTCTATTGCTTTTCTTTTGGGTGCTTTGGGAAAAAAAAAAAAAAAAAAAAAAAATCCGTTTTTGGTTATCAGATATGAATTTTTTGTCATTTGATTCGTCCGCCACATCTATTGTCTTGACATGCGATTGTGACAAGTCATCTCACTGATACGCGATGCAGTGGTTTGGACAAATAATTGAAATGTCGAAATAATACGTGTATCTCCGGTTAAAGTTAATTTGATTTGCTTTTGGTTTCAGGGGAAAATGAGCCAGCTGGATATTGCAAATTCTGGTTCTTTTATCTTCTGATGTACCCCTTTCTTTCTCTCTCTCTCTCTCTCTGTTTCTGTTCTTTCTCTTTTGCTCTCGCTTTCGTTCTCGCTCTTTGTCTCTCTCTCTCTCTCTTTCTCTTTCTCTCGCGCCCTCTCTCTCTCTCTCTCTCTCTCTCTC
>NC_091556.1:39787232-39797232 GCF_042767895.1 Penaeus vannamei | reverse complement strand
ATTAATCACTCTCTTCTTGGTACATTTCCTAAACAACTTGGGTTTTCAGTTCGTTATTCGGGTATTTGTGATATGTATTCATTACCTGTTTATCGTGTTTCTGCGCAAACTTAAAGATAAAGAGATGTACTTACTTCATCGTAATTTTTTCTACGTATAACCTTCCTTTGCATCCAATGGCTCACATCATACACACACACACACACACACACACACACACACACACACACACACACACACACACACACATATATATATATATATATATATATATATATATATATATATATATATATATATATATATATATATATTGTACTTCCCTGCATCCAATGATTCACACTGCTTAAATATACCAGAAAAATGTGAAGAAAGAAGGTATATATTGTCCTTCCCACGTTAGCTTTTTCTTGTAGGATTCGCAAGCACAAGTCAAAGAAGAACGTTTAGGAAATTTGTGCCTTAGGCTTGTCCTCAGAGCCTAACGAATGGGAACGTTTATTGCGTTTGTTTAACGTTTGCCACTGTCGTAAATATATTGCTCTTTTTTTATTTTATTTTTTTTTAAGTTTTTTTTTTTTTTAGTTTCAGAAGGATCGTGGGGTTATTTGCATGTGATTTTAGAATGTTTGATAAAAGGTAGTTTGTATTGTGTTTTGGGAATTTTTTATGTGTTCGGTAAATGAATCTAGAATTTATTTTTTTGTAGTTATCCTCGTACTTATTATTGTCATTGTTATCATTGTTGTTGTTTTTTGCTATCATTATTGTCATTATTGTTGTTATCATCATCTTCACCATCATCATCATCGTCATCATCATCATTATCATTATCATCATCATCATCAATATCATCATCATTCTCATCATCATCATCATTGTTATTGTTATTATTATTGTTTTTGTTATTAATAATGTTATCAATATCAGTATTATTACTATTATCATCAATATTATTTTACTTTAATTGTAATTATTATTGCTTGTTGTTTAGCTGTGGTTATTATCATCATCACTAATAAAATTATCGTCACATCATCATCTACAACTAAATCAAATTCTATATCTACATCTACATCAGCATCAATTGACATCAACACCAACATTAACGTCAACACCACCACCATTAACCCCACCAGCACAACCCTCAACACCAAAATCAATAGAAACACCAAACCATTATTACTAACACTGAATTCAGCACCACTGCCATATCTTTTGATTTTCATAATAATATCAATTATCATAATTATGGCAATTATTTCTATATCCTTATTTTCATCATGTATTTGATAGGGAAGCCATGACTAAATTACAATTATTAATAAGTAATCATTAATGAAGAACCGTTTCAAATAAATATTGTCAGCGGAATTTGATTATTCAATCAGTCTTGAATCGATGCAGAGGCAGTATTTGTTTCCAAAGTTTGTTAATATTTGAACTTCACGAGAAAGCAATTTCAGCAGCTTATGAATGACGGAGTAATTAGATTAACAATACGGCATTGTATTTCTTTCATAGCTCCTGGCGATAGTTTGAAAAGAATGGATGTGTTTATGAATTATATCATGAGTAATTCAGACATTCCGAATTGATATCTCACTTATTCTGCAGTGAAATTGATTCATCTACATTGAACAATACGTATTTCAAGAAATTAAACCAAGGGAGAAAAATAATTGTTGCAATTTTAGAGATCGGAATAGTGCTGCAACAATACCCTGCGTGACCTACTTTTTCTCCTTGCCTTGTGTGTACCTCTCCTTGTGTATATATTGCACTTATCTTTGTGTGCCTCCAGAGTTTGTTCAGATCCCGGGATTCCTTGGTTTGTGTGTCAAATATCTCGAGGTGAATCCGCCCGTAAGTCCAAGAAAAATCCAAAAGGTCAGAAGTTTGACTGTGCGAGAAAGAGAGAAAAAAGTGACGTAGAATATACATGTACAATCTGCAGGAGATCTGATTTCATCTCCCAGTTTGGAGAAACGTGAATAATAAAATTCTAATCGAACACAGCTCAGATAACGGATGTCTGTAAGGTCTTTAAAAGAAAGTTCCTTTGAGATAATATAAAAAGAAAACATATATATATAACTAAAATAAAATAAGTGAGGAATTGAAAGTTGAGAAAAAAGTAAATTATTAATAGTGAAACGAATAAACAATGATATGAATGAACAATGGAAATGAAAAAAACATGAATATAGAATGAAAAAAAAAAACATAATAAAACAGATACAAAACTGATTTAAGAGAAAGGCTCGAACGACCCCAACTTTGAGTAGATGTAAGTTGAGGAACTTCGGGAAGAATGCTGCCTGAGGAAGGTACTCGTCCTTATTGGCTCCTAAAGAAACTCGGGCACTCAAAGAATGAAAAACAAAGGAGTTTCTTGGACGAGAGAGATATTGGAGAAAAGTAATATATGTATTCGTTGTGTATATGAAAGATGTATTGGCCAAAGAATTTATAGTTTATGTTAAGCTCAATATAGTTGGATTTTTTTTCGGTGAGAATTATGCTTTAGGAGGGAGTGTGTGTGTGTGTGTGTGTGTGTGTGTGTGTGTGTGTGTGTGTGTGTGTGTGTGTGTGTGTGTGTGTGTGTGTGTGTGTGATACTTGGAACTTTATACGGCAAAACCCTCACGCGAGTAGAAATCACTAATCTTGAGGATTGACTCTAAAAATCTAACAAAAATGAAAAACGGCCAAGGAAAACACCCCAACCCAAGCCTTCCGAACCCCATCTAGCCTCTCCGAATCCGATACGATCTCAGTACTAATAAGAAAATTATAGATACCTTAATATAACGTTAATAAATAAATAAAAAATCACGATAAAACCCACCAGTCTTAATACAACGTTAATAAATAAATAAATAAAAAAACACGATAAAACCCACCAGTCAGTATTTCTGCCACGTAACCCACATAAGACCCCATCCCATGACACACACCGAGGTCGTGCGGTCAAGGCCTGGCTGATCTTTAACCGTGCTCGAGTGCTTGTTTTGAAACCTCAGCCGGAGACAAATGCCGGTCGACAAGCGCACCGGCTGCCGAGGAGAAAGGGGAGAAAATCTAAGGAAATTTCGTCACGAGAGAATTTAATTTTGTGATAAAGGAGTGATTGTAGGAAGGTTTCTGGCGGGGAAGCTGAATTCAGTGATCAAGTAGATGAAGGCATGAGAGACGCAGGAACAAATGTGTGTGTGTAAGACATATAGGTAGATAGATAGATGGATGGCGATAGATATATAGACACACACATTGGCACGTGCGCACGCACGCACACACACACACACACATATATATATGTATATATACATACATATATATATATATATATATATATATATATATATATATATATATATGTGTGTGTGTGTGTGTGTGTGTGTGTGTGTGTGTGTGTGTTTCATAAATGCATGACCCACACCAATTTCATTTGTTGCTTCTCAGATTTTTTTCAGAGAAAAAAAAAGTAATGGGGCGACAGGGCGAAATTATGCAAAACCTCTGGGGTAGAGATGTAGAGTTTACAAACCATAAAGAATGATAGGATTATTCAATTTCCATGGCACGTTTTATGTAATGAATTTCGTCATTTGATCTATTACTGCAATACCGAATTAAGAACATTGTTTTTGACTGCATTTACTACTATTATTCCACTTTTTATTATGTCAATCCAATGTTTAACAAGCCAATTACTTTAAAATACAAACAACCAATATCCAAAAACTAGAAACAAGTATAACAACATAAATTTGCGGTGGCGGGTCCCTCTCCGCTGGCATTTTCCATATATACAGATACCCTGTACCATAGTAGGTTCTATGTGTGCCTTTATGATATGAAAGTTTACTATGGTTTACTATGGTGTATATGTTAGAGAAGTTAGTACATGTATAAACACAATGGCGTACTCCCATCCAAGAACTATGTGGAGCAGTTAAGCAACGGTATCTGGTTTCTGGCCTCTACTATAGAGCCACGAAATACATATATATACATACATATGAGGGAGTTTACAAGCCGCTGGCTGTGTATCGTGAGTGCAGTCCCAACCCTGCAGTATCACTTACACAGGGAGATCAGCCTTGCAACACATAACCTATTACAACTGTCATACCCATCATCATCATCACCATAACCGACCATCATCACATCAAACTAGATGTCCGTGCGTGTACCCACCAGTATATGCATCTATTTTGTGACCTATTGCCACGTAAATGCGAGTACTAACATTATGTGATATTACCCCCGTATTGTCACTGTGCTCCCAGGATACGATTTAATGCTCGGTGGCGCATTTAATGTTGCCTGCTTACGTGTGCTGTGTCTGACTGGTAATCTTTAGTAATATTAGACCCCCACCATCCCTAGCAGCGAATACTAACGCTATGTAAAACGTTATCATTCATTGTTATTTGTGGTTATTTAAAGCATGACTGTAGCATACCAATATTTCCATTTTTCCGTGAATTAATTACTCGTTCGGCGCTTATAACATGTTTTCTACGATAATGTTCCCGAATATAAATTATACACGAAATGAAATGAATTTTATATCCGTGCAAAAACACTTTCATCAAAGTATTTGAAATGTAGTCAATTTCTCATGTTCAAAACCTATATAAAAAAAATGCTTCAGACAAAAGACAATGAAAAAAGTAATGTAATCTATATTTCTTTTAATATACATTTTCGTAGATAGTCCAACCTGAATCTCAGTCTACAAAAAAAAACACACAAAATCTGATAAAGGAAAGGAATAGCGACATTCTGTACTCTGACAAGGAATCTACCATCAAAATTCCAATATTCCTCATAATTACAGACCTACATTTCTTCAACTTAAGACCTATCGTAGTCCATAAGGCATAGTACACAGACCAAGGTGTACACAAGTCCACCCACATACAACAGAAGGGAAACAACACAGCAAGTTGTGTTTCGCCCAATCGCGCTCGGCTATAAAACTCCCAGCCACCATACATCCTTTAGTCTCACGAAGATTAACGCAGGATTCGTGGGAAATAGAGAAACATGAAGGCAAGGAAAGGCAAAATATAGGTTTGGGAAATCCTAAATTGTGCCAGGCAGATTAGCCTAAGAGGAAAATAGGGGGGAAGGAAACCGATATTTATATTGTGACGAAGACTGTCTCTTTCCCTTTCTCTCTCTCTCTCTCTGTCTGTCTGTCTCTCTCTCTCTCTCTCTCTCTCTCTCTCTCTCTCTCTCTCTCTCTCTCTCTCTCTCTCTCTCTCTCTCTCTCCCTCCCTTTTTCCCTCTCTCTCTCTCTCTCTGTCTCCTCTTTCCTCCTCTCTCTCTCATTCTCTCTCTCTCTCTCTCTCTCTCTCTCTCTCTCTCTCTCTCTCTCTCTCTCTCTCTCTCTCTCTCTCTCTCTCTCTCTCTCTCTCTTCTTCTTCTTCTTCTTCTTCTTCTTCTGTCTCCCCCCCCCTCTCTCTCTCTCTTCTTCTTCTTCTTCTATCCCCCCCCCCTCTCTCTCTCTCTCTCTCTCTCTCTCTCTCTCTCTCTCTCTCTCTATCTCTCTCTCTCTCTCTCTCTCTCTCTCTCTCTCTCTCTGTCTTTGTGTGTGTGTGTGTGTGTGTGTGTGTGTGTGTGTGTCTGTGTGTGTGCGTGTGCGTGTGCGCGCGTGCGTGCGTGCGTGCGTGCGTGCGTGTGATCATTTCCCAGAAAACAAAAACAATGCCGTATGCATGAAAACAATAATGATAACACAATGGACAAAAAGACAAAAAAAAAATATGCCGAGGCCCTGACACTACATGAGAAGTCCAGCATTTCATCTCGTCTCTTGATGCCGAAACGCTTGCAAAGTTGCAAGTTGCTATACGACAACTAAAAGGTATTGCAGAAGTTCTTAATTACTTCTACGGGACTTGCTGCATGGTTGTAAATGACAGATGAAGAAGTTGGTTGTTATTAGTGTCAGATTGAACAAAGGCACTGGAATTAATGTCAAAATCTAGCGCAGACTTTCCAGTGCCATTAATCAAGACATTGATTAATCAACAATAATCATGGAAAAGGTCACCGAAAAATTGCTATCCAACACCTGCCCTTTTTATTGCGAAAAGCGAAAGAATTGACTCGAACGTATTCAAAAAATCGAAGCCGTCCCATACGCCCTTGATTCGTTTTAAAAGGTCGAGTGAGTTTTGGACCAAAGAGATTACGAAGAAGAAGGAGAAGGGAGGAGGTGGAGAAGAAGGGAGGAAGAGAAGAAGGAGGAGGAGGAGGAAGAAGGAGGAGGAGGAAGAAGGGAGGAGTAGGAAGAAGGAGGAGGAGGAGGAAGAAGAAGGGAGGAGGAGGAAGAAGAAGGGGGAGAAGGAAGAAGAAGGAGGAGGAGCAGGAGGAGGAGGAGGAGAAGAAAAAGAAGAAAAAGAAACAGAAGAAGAGGGAGAAGAAGGGGGAGGTGAATGAGTAGAAGAAAAAGAGGAGGAGGAGAAGAAGGATAAGGAAAAAGAGGAGGAGAAAAGTAACAAGACGGAGGCTAAGGTGAAGGAGATCAAGAAAAATGAAATGAAGAAAAAGGAGAAGGAAAAGAAGAAAAAAAGCCGAAAAATATTAAGAAAAAAAAGAAATAAATAGAAAAAGAAGAATATAATGATGAACAAGAACAAGAGTTTAGAAAAAGAGAAGAAATAGAAATAAAAAAGGTGAATAAAATGAAGAACAAGACTTTAGAAAAAAAAAAGAAAATAAAAAAGAAAATATAATTTCGAACAAGAACAAGACTTTAGAAAAATGAAGAAAGAAATAGAAATAGAAGAATATAATGAAGAACAAGAACAAGAGTTTAGAAAAGAAAAAGAAATAGAAAAATAATAAAAAAGAGAAGAATATAATGACGAACAAGAACTAGAGTAAAAAAAAGAAGAAAGAAACAGAAAGAGAAAAATATAATGAAGAACAAGAAAGAGAGTTAAAAAAATATAGAAAGAAATAAAAATAGAAGAATATAATAACGAACAAGAACAAAAGTCAAAAAAAGAAATAGAAAAAATAAAAAAAAGAGACGAATATAATAACGAACAAGAACAAGAGTTCAAAAAAAGAAATAGAAATAGAAGAATATAATAACGAACAACAACAAGAGTTCAAAAAAAGAAAGAAATGTTCTGACCGCAGAAAGAGTACGGGTCAGCTGGCGAATCCTCCGCACAGGGCTCCTCCTCGTGTCCTATTAGCGTCTGGGTCCAACCTCTTACCTTCAATTTTCTCTCCATCCTCTCTTTGGAAATTCGAAGCAAAAGAAGAAGAAGAAGAAGAGATTTAAAAGGATTTCTTTCCCTCGGGGGTTTTCCTGCGTTCGGGGCGATTGGCGAAGCTCGCGAGACAACGGGGGTATTCGGGTCTGTTCAAAAAGGGGGGAAAATCGTGTTTGTTTAAAAAAGGAAAAAGGAAAATTTTGTTCAAAAGGGGAAACGAATAAAAAGTTTGATTGATGAAAACGGGAAAAAAGAAAATTGTGTTTGTTCAGAAAGGGGAAAAAATCATGTTTGTTTAAAAAAGGAAAAAGGAAAATTCTGTTCAAAACTGAAAACAAATTAGAGGTTTGATTGCTGAAAACGGGAAAAAAAAGAAAATTGTGTCTTTTCAAAAGGGGGAAAAATGAAAGGTTTGTTTGTTGAAAAAGGGTGGGGTAGGGGTTAGGGGGGGGGGATCGTGTTTGTTCAAAACGGGGAAAAAGGTAAAATCGTGTTTGTTCAAAGCTGAAAAAATGAAAAACGTGTTTGTTCAAAACGGGCAAAATATGAAAATCGTGTTTGTTGAAAATGGGAAAAAAGGAAAATCGTGTTTGTACAAACCTAAGAAAAAGGAAAATCGTATTTATTCAAAAAAAAAAAAAAAAAGAAAACTGTTTATTCAAACCTGAAAAAAGTAAAATCGTTTGTTCAGAACGGGACATAAAGGAAAATCGTGTCTGTTAAAAGCGAAAAAAGGAAAATTTTGTCTATTCAAAACGGAAGAAAGAAAAGAAAAGAAAAAAATGTATTTGGGGGAGAATGGATGACGAAGTGTCTTTTCAAAACGAATTGAAAAAAGAAAAAAGAAAATGAATGCTACCTATTTCAAACGGGGAAAAAATGAACGTTCAGAGCGGGTCAGTGTCCACTCGTCTCCGTTCAATCGCTGATAGATATATTTTCTACGCGAAAAGCAAACAAACAAACAAAAAAAAAAAGGAGTATCGTCTTTTCAAAGCGAAAAAAGGAAAATTCGCGTCTATTCAAAACGTAAAAAAATTGAAAACAAAAGAAAGAAAAAAAATGTTTCTTCAAGACGTGGATGGGGGGGGGGGAGTAGAAGAAGCGTCTGTCCCAAAAAATACAAAAAGTAAAAAAAAAAAATAGGATGCTACCTATTTCAAACGGAGAAAAAATAAAAAAAAAATATGAACGTTCAGCCCGGTTCGGCGTCGACTCGTCTCCGTTCAAGCGCCGTTCAATCTTCCCGTCCTTTCCCGGCGCATAAAATCATCGTTCGTGTGATCGAGGGGCGCGGTGCCCTAATTAGCGAAGTTAATTATCCTCATGCGTGACTCTTTGTTGGTGCTTGCTTATTTATACATCTATTGATTTATTTGTTTGTTTGTTTATTCCCGATTTCACGAGCGAACAATCGATTCCGGAATTCCGCTCAGACGGAAGAAAGAGAAATTGTGTCCGTTCAAAGAAAAGGAAAAATAAAAATAAAATGAAACTCGTACCTGTTCAAAGAAAAAAAGATGGTCGAGTCTGTTCAATGCAAAAGAGAAGAAGAAAAGGGAAATCGTGTCTTTTCAAAAAAAAAAAAAAAAAAAATGTCTGTTAAAAGCGAAAAAAGAAAAAGAAAAATGGTGTTTGTTCAAATAGAAAAGGAGAAAAATCGTGTCTCTTTAAAACGGAAGAAAAGAAAACTTGTCTATTAAAAGCGAAAACAAAGAAAAATGGCGTTTGTTCAAAACGGAAAAAAATCTGTTCAAATCGAAAAAGAGAAAAAATCTTATCTGTCCAAAACGGAAAAAAAAATTGAACGAGCCATCGATTCCAGAATTCTGAACTCGAAATGAACACTACGAGATATTGTCAGTCCTCTCGGCGTGGAATGGTGTTAGTTCATACACGCAGGAAATTGAACTTTTTCTGATATTTGGAAGCTGCCTCTGCAACAGATCCTGTGTGACGTGTCTTATCTCCGTTCATTTGCGTCGGATGATAATGAGATAGTTGCAAAAGACTATAGCTCCACCCCCTACCCCCCCCCCCCTGTCCCCTCATCCTTGTCCATGCGTTTTACCATGAAGAAATTTTCCTCTCTCTCTCTCTCTCTCTCTCTCTCTCTCTCTCTCTCTCTCTCTCTCTCTCTCTCTCTCTCTCTCTCTCTCTCTCTCTCTCTCTCTCTCTCTCTTCCTCTTTCTCTTTTTTTTCTCTTTCTCTCTCTTTCTCCCTCCCCGCTCCTCTCTCTCTCTCTCTCTCTCTCTCTCTCTCTCTTCTCTCTCTCTCTCTCTCTCTCTCTCTCTCTCTCTCTCTCTCTCTCTCTCTTTCTCTCTTCCTCTTTTTCTTTCTTTCTTTCTCTCACTTTCTCCCTCCCCCCTTCTCTCTCCCTCTTTCTTTCTCTTTCTTTCTTTCTCTTTCTCTCTCTTTCTCCCTCCCCCCTTTTCTCTCTCTCTCTCTCTCTCTCTCTCTCTCTTTCTCTCTCTCTCTCTCTCTCTCTCTCTCTCTCTCCTCTCTCTCTCTCTCTCTCTCTCTCTCTCTCTCTCTCTCTCTCTCTCTCTCTCTCTCTCTCTCTCTCTCTAACTCTTTCTTTGGATTTTTTTTTTTATCAAGCACCTCTAGTGATGAATTTAGTTGATTTACAGCTACCTTAACTGAATTTCTTACATTGATTTCGATTCAGTATACTGTAATATAAACACTACTATGTGAGCATTCAATCTTCATCAAAATATTTTTGGGAAGTTTATTTTCCATAGGAATAAT
>NC_091556.1:39754732-39757232 GCF_042767895.1 Penaeus vannamei | reverse complement strand
GAATGAATAGATTTTTTATCATTGTTATCATCATCGTCATTGTTTTTATTACTTTCATTATTATTATTTTCATTATTTTTATTATTGTTGTTGTTGTTGTTGTTGTTATTGTTAATATTACTATTATCATCATTATCATTATCATCATCATCATCATCATCATCATCATCATCATCATCATCATCATCATCATCATCATCATCATCATCATCATCATTACTATCATCATCATCATCATCATCATCATCATCATTATCATTATCATCATCGTCATCATTATTATTATTATTATTACTGTTATTATTACATATTATCATTTCATCTTGTATTGTTTTGATATGTTTTATGTTATTGTAATATATCGCATCTTACTTTGTTCCATTTGCTTATTTAATTTTCATCATTCTCATCTTAAATGAGCGGTAAATACTAAGATCTTGAGTAAAATATATTTACTGTAGTATATCTTATATCGAGATCGTAGCACTATCTTTTGACTGACGCGATAGGTAAATATATATATATATATATATATATATATATATATATATATATATATATATATATATATATATATATACATATATATTTTTTTTCCTTCTTCTTCTTCTTTTATTTCTTTCGTTTTTCTTTTCTTTTTCTTTTCCCTTTCCTCTTCTTCTGCTTCTTCTTCTTTTTCTTCTTTCTTTTTTGAGAACTAATGCACGCTGACATGTATCTTCATGTTCAAGTATTATATTCTGAAAATTGGACGCTGCCTTTTATTATAGGAGGAAAAAAGAGGATGCAACAATATAAATATGGAGACTCATTGCACTGTAAAACAAAGACATATTATTGAAGAAAAAAACTTCACTTAAGTAGCAATGGTACTTTTCTCTCGTTAAATCGTCTCCCTCTGATTTCAATTGCTTTATTTTCTTCAAATTCTTCACGTGTTTATTTCCCAATTAGGCCAACGATCGATGCAAATGACCCAAGTACTACAGCTTTGATCTGGAACTTCAAGAAGGAAACTTTACGGAAAAAAAATCTTTTGATTCAGAAAACATACAAGCTGCTGGATAAGTCTTTTAGACACCATTTTTTTCGACCTCTTGATTATGTTCATAGTCCAGCTAAACATCCTCCTTCATTTAATACTATGAATACATCTTTGTATTTCCTTAAAATGCATATCTCTGTACCCTGGAAATGAGATATACCCTGAGACTATTGTACAGAAAAGCCTATAAAATCGATTCGTCTTGAATACTATGAATATATCTTTGTATTACGTACAAGGCATATCTCTGTACCCTGGAAAAGAGATATATCCTGAGACTATTGTATGGACAAGCCTATGAAATCGATTTGTCTCGAAGATTGTGTTCAAAGCTAAACATCTTTTTCCATTTAATACTATGAATAATATCTCTTAGGCCCTGTACCCTGGTAAAGATATATAACCTGAGACTATTGTATGGAAAAGCCTATTAAATCGATTCGTCTTGAAGATTATGCTCATAGTCCAGCTAAACATCCTCCTTCATTTAATACTATGAATATATCTTTGTATTTCCTTAAAATGCATATCTCTGTACCCTGGAAAAGAGATATACCCTGAGACTATTGTATGGACATGCCTATGAAATCGATTTGTCTTGAAGATTGTGTTCAAAGCTAAACATCCACCACCAGTAAATACTATGAATATATCTTTGTATTACGTACAAGGCATCCTGGAAAAGATACCCTGAGATTAACGTACAGAAAGGTTTTCAGCGAAGAAAAGTGTATCAAAGTGATGATAAGAGAATACACCGTCAAGTCCATTGCATAAAGATCCGTATATATGGTATGCGAATAACGAATTCCGATTTGATAAAGGAAACGAAAACTATTTCCCTTTCTGTCTCCATGTCTATTCCTTCCTCTCGTCACACGATTAAAAATAATGTTATATGCAAAAAAATCTTCGTGATAATAGAAACTTTAAAAAGTCTTCGGTCTGAGAAGCAAAATAGTGAAATTGAGGATGTATATGTGTGTGTGTGTGTGTGTGTGTGTGTGTGTGTGTGTGTGTGTGTGTGTGTGTGTGTGTGTGTGTGTGTGTGTGTGTGTGTGTGTGTGAGTGAGTGTGTGTGAGTGAGTGTGTGTGCGTATGTGTGTGCGTGAGTGAGTGTGTGAGTGTGTGTGTGTGTTAAATTTACTATCCCCCCACATAACACAAAGACAGAGCATCACATAAAGAGACATAACAGAAAATAGAGAGAATGGGAAATGTAAAATTATTTGAAATTCTGAATCTCGCCCTTCGCAGATCGGACGGTGCTGCATAAATAGACAGGTAACCAAGTCTGATCGTTTCATGATTCTGTTGCATATTTTTCATCGTTATAATTTTATTTCAATAATGTGAATGTCTCAACATATCTATTTTTCTTTTCCGAGAAAGTGTATAATTCAGTTCTATTTATAAAAGACATTGTAAGTAACCGGATGTCAAATCTCAAAAAAA
>NC_091556.1:39744732-39747232 GCF_042767895.1 Penaeus vannamei | reverse complement strand
TGTGTGTGTGTGTGTGTGTGTTTGTGTATGTGTGTGTGTGTGTGTGTGTGTGTGTGTGTGTGTGTGTGTGTGTGTGTGTGTTTGTGTGTGTGTTTGTATGTGTGTGTGCATGTATATATATGTATATGTATATGTATATATACATACATACATACATATATATATATATATACATATACATATACATATATATATATATTTATATATATATATATATATATATATATATATATATATATATATATATATATATATATGTATATGTATATCTTCTTCTTCTCCTCCTCCTTCTTCTTCTTCTGTCTTCTTCTCTTTCCCTTCGTTATTCTAATTGATCTAGACAACAATGAAAATCCTATATCATCTTCCCTCCTTAGCTAAGCTTGCTAGATTTGAAAGACTAAAGACACTAAGAATTATTCCCAGAACAGGTTGGTTTATATTCTTTATCTATTCTTTATTTCCCATTTTATTCGTCTATCTATCGTATCTATTGTATCTGGAGGTCCTATTTCCAAATTCTCTGAAATAATGAATTCAGACAAAGCGAGACGAGATTATATGAAGACAAAGACTCCATTTATTTTTTTAAACAACTATTTGATCTTATTTCCATTTCTCTCCCAATCCAAACAGATGATAATTTCATTTCTAACTCTAACAATTGTGATGAAACCTACTTACGAGAATTTAATTTCCGAGTGAAAAGATGTCTGAGTAAAGAAAAAAAAAAAAAAAAAAAAGGAGTAAAAGAAAAAAAAAAAAATGTCAGGAACAGAAAAGGTCAGTAATTAAGTACTCAAGTACTTTGTCAATATTTAACTCGTCATGATTTCTGTAGATTACGTCATCGTGCTTTCATATCAAATACGTAAAAGCAACATTTTTTTTAAGCGATTCCTAGCTCACACTCAGGCAGGTAACTCAGGCAAGGAAGGATTAAAAAGAGTTCAAGGGATTAGTTGATTACAGAATAAATCAAGTGCCCTTTTCATAAAATATTTTACACCACCATGAATTCAATCTCAACGGGGACATCTTGCCTCCTCCCTTTTCACATAAAGACGAGACAGAGAAAATAAATCTACCTATGCCATAACGTAATCTTTATGTCCCTCATCACAACGGGTGTTTAAGGATACGGACTTGGAGTGTGTCTGAGTTCCGAGTTGGTAGTCTCTGGGGCTCTGGTACTTCGTTTTTCTCCTTCTTCTCCTTCTTCTTCTTCTCCTCCTACTTCTCCTTCTCCTTCTCCTTGTTCTTCTTCTTCTCTATCTTCTTCTTCTTTTTCTCTATCTTCGGAGAGAACCATGACAACTCACATAAATTCATTTCCTCACGAGATCTTTGTACCTTGACAGTTATCCAAAACCAAAACAATCTTCTTTCTTCCCTGATACAGCTCGATCCTCTTAATTCATTTACACCGAGGAAGGGTTGATGCTTGTTCCTCTTCACACGTTCTTAGATCTTCATTTACAAAAGACTGACAAGAGGAAACGATCTCGGAAGGACAGTTCAAATGGTCGGGAATCCTCAACGACTGATAAGATTCGCGAGCAATCTGTTGCGAATATTGGAGGAGGAGGAGAGAGAGAGAAGGGGTATGGAGGGAGGGATATAAAGAGAAGTAGAGAGAAAGAGAGAGAGAGAGAGAGAGAGAGTGTGTGAGTGAGAGAGTGAGAAAGAGAGAGAGAGAGAGAGAGAGAGAGAGAGAGAGAGAGAGAGAGAGAGAAGGGGAAAGGAGGGATAAAGATGAAAGTAGAGAGAGAGAAGGAAACGAAAAGGGAGGGAGAGGAGAAAGAGGACAGACAGACACACAGTCAAACGCAATGACAGAGAAAATGGGAAAGAATAATAATAAAATAGCAAAAAAAAACAGATAAAGGAAGAAAACAAGTGAGAGAGATAACACGTAGAATCCGAAAAGAGAAGGGGAAAAAAAAGGAGAAATACAGACAATACAACAGAGACAAAGGGGAGAACAAAGCACCTCATAATCATGGTTGAGGAGATCTTCCCATTTCTACGATTACCTCGCTATCTTCACTCACGTTGACTCGTCGGGCTCAGAGTACCGGACCTGGAGTGTGTCTGAGTTCCGTGTTGGTAGTCTCTGGGGCTCTGGTACTTCGTTTTTCTTCTTCTTCTCCTTCTTCTTCTTCTTCTCCTCCTCCTCCTCCTCCTCCTCCTCCTTCTCCTTCTCCTTCTCCTTCTCTTTCTCCTTCTCCTTCTCCTTGTTCTTCTTCTTCTTCTCTATCTTCTTCTTCTTCCTCTTCTTCTTCTTCTTCTTCTCTATCTTCTTCTTCATCTTCTTCTTCTCCTTCTCCTTCTTCTTCTTCTCTATCTTCTTGAACCGTATCCATGTTGACAAATGTAGAAAAGGTATGAATGAGACTGGATATCTTCTTCTTCTTCTTCTCTATCTTCTTCTCTTTCTCCTTCTCCTTCTCCTTGTTGTTGTTCTTCTTCTTCTCTCTTCTTCTCCTTCTCCTTCTCC
>NC_091556.1:39729732-39739732 GCF_042767895.1 Penaeus vannamei | reverse complement strand
TGTTTTCGCCTGCCATGCACCCGCTGGCCTCATAACCTTGCAGAATGTTCCCACTGGGTCATGTCCGGTCACCCATTGGATAGGATTCCAGACTTTTTATTTTATTTTAGGGTTTTACTGTGTTATACAGTCACAAATCTGTCAGAGTTCGCATTACTGGTCAGAACTAAATTAAGATTTTTTTTTTTTTTTGTACCATAACTATCGAACTGTACTCCGAAAAATTATTAAAGTTTCCAAAACCACGGAAGATTTGAGCTCGCCTTCGAAACTGAACTGCAACTCGCCGCAATAATTACTGTGAGAGCTTGACTACCGACACTAAGGGTTTACATACACAAACACAAAGGGAAAGAGAAAGAGCGAGAGAGGGAGAGAGAGAGAGAGAGAGAGAGAGAGAGAGAGAGAGAGAGAGAGAGAGAGAGAGAGAGAGAGAGAGAGAGAGAGAGAGAGAGAGAGAGAGAAAGAAAGAAGAGAAACCATGTGTAAAAGAGGGGGGATAGCGACTACAATACCGTAAACAAAATGTTATAACAGGTAGCGATGCATAAAATATTCTTGGAATGCAAAGTTATTTTTTAAAAGTACAATCACACGTTAACAACAAATCAAATAATTCACATTTGTACAAGAACTAAGAAATAACAACATAACCATTTGTCATATCCCAATAAATCAACGAAGATTTAGAAACGCCAAAGGTTTCATGCATGCAGTCGGAGAAGCTGGATACCATCTTCTCAGATTAAATATGGAAATACAGGTTTTACGATCACGAAATTTTCAAAGGCCTGGAACTCAACCCCATAGACCTTTCTGTAATTTCTTTTTTCACGACGGTGGGAGATCGAGTTAGAAACAGAAAACAAAACTATAAAATGATTATCTCTCTAGCAAAACATCAATATGAAGAAATGTTAAAATGAAATGAAATGACTGTCTCGCACTCTGTATAGCCACATTGCATGTACGAAAACGAAACGTAATGAGGGCATGATACAATACAGACAAAAGGATTAGTTTTACTGCATGCCTAAATATAACTTACTGCGTGTATATAATGTGTTATCAATATGATGATATTTGAAAGTCGTGGAATTAAAAAAGAATTCTTTTATCATCCATTGACCCCATTAAGCTCTCTCTTCTCTTTGTCTCTCAGGTGTAAGTGTATCCATATACAATTATCTGTGACTACATTCATGTTGGTGGTTCTATCTCACTTGTGCTTGTGAGCTTTTTCTCGTGTGTTTATTCGTACATCTGTTGCTATTTTTGTAAGTGTATGGATGTGTTAGCGGGAAAGAAAAACTATAAGCGACCATTTGGAAACATAATATTGGGTTAGAGCACTTGGTTTTATCAGTGGCTTATAGGCTACGACATAATACGAGTGTGAGGTAGATGGTTTGCATCTACCATTTGAACTGGTCATTATATCCCAAGGGAGTGTTTGTGTGAATTCCCACAGGGTGAGTGGAGACCTACGAAGACTTCCCGTCGGCGAAGGACTGGGCAAGCCTCGTGTTGCTGCTGCTTGTAGTCGCAGTCAGATGGAGGATCGTGAGTGCTGATCACGTTCCGGATACTGCAGCTTAAGTACACCTGGGCTGTGTAAGCGAACTAGGAACGAGCGGAGCCTGTGGTCCAGAAAGCCATGAGTTGTCCGGGTGAGATAGAACCACCAACATGAACGTAGTCACAGATAATCGTATATGGATACACTTACACCTGAGAGACAAAGAGAAGAGAGAGATTAATGAGAGCTTAATGGGGGTCAATGGATGCTAAAAGAATTTTTGTTTAATTCCACGGCTTTGTAACAAATATCATCATATAAATAACACATTATATACACGCATTAAGTCAGGTCTTGGCAGTGAGTCTCGAGAAGCTCCTGCTGGAAAGTGAGGGTGGACAAGGCTGTGGACCTTATGTGACAAAACCTGGGGAACTATGCTTAGCTGCAGGTTGCGGGGCGTGCTGCTATAAGTACTTATATAGTGTTTGGGAGAACATGTTAAGAAAAGTGCCAGTTCATATTCATTCGACACCGAAATTTTATAAAGTCTACAATATCAGTTTAAAAAAATATTTGGATACGGTTTGAAATGTAAAACGCAAATTTGCATATTTGCCAATATAATATAAATCGATAGCAGTTTGAAATAGAAAAAAAAACAACATAACCTTTGTAAGTCACTTTCATCAACCAACATCTCCTTTGTTCACATAAGTACGAAACTAAACTGAAACTAAACACCAATTTAACATATCTAGCAAGATTACAAAGGATTTGAAATGCTTAAGAGTTTAAGGCATACAGAAGAAGATAGAGAGGGATATTAATTCTCTTTTCATATTAGTTTAGTCTAGTTGAGCCCTATTTACCACCCTGGTTAACTGTACAGGCTTGGGCAAGCTGTGGTACATTTGGTGCATGGTCAAAGTATTATATAATAGTATTTAATTGGAAAATTAACTTATACCATCATTACGGTCTATACTGTATCATTTAAAAGAAAAGAACAATCATAGAGTAATTTATCTACTCATCTACCAAGCCGGCGTACGGATTGGACGTGGAAAGTCATTGTTCCATTTGATATGTGGTCATGTGATACTTCATTCTAAATTTAGGATTCAACATAAGTATATATTCCAAGACATCAGATGTTAAGAAGTTACATAATTCCCCATAACTCATGCTAGGTGGTCTGAAAGGCTGTATTACATGCCACATTATATAATGTACAAGTGTTCGCTTATATTCTTCATTGCACAATTTGCACTTTGTTTCTTCAACATTACAGGCTGTACTGACTTGACAATACAATTTATAACCCACCCTGATTCTTGCGGTCACAATGTCACACTGTCTTCTTTTTGTTTTATATAAAACATTGAATGCATCTTGAATAAACCGGCCATAGTGCTTTATGCTACAGCTTTCAGGCCGTTGAGAATTAATCAAGTCAGTCAAGTCTTTTTTGAAGGGTTTTAATGATGTGTAAAATCTTAGCAAGAGGTACTCCACGATCTATATCCATAATCTGCTTGTCACATGCTGATTTTGCTAGGCGGTCAGCATGACCATGCTTGGGGATTCCAACATGCGATGGTATCCACATAAAACGTATATCATGGCCTCATTTTTTTTTCTTTTGCATGATGCACTTTTATCCTGGTGTCATTTGCAATATTTCCTGCACCTTTATCTAGTGTGTGCAAAACCTGGAGAGCACTCTATGAATCGTAGAAAATTACTCCTGAGCCTTGATTTAATAGAAATACGGTCCCTATGAGCATTCCTGTCCACACACACACACACACACACACACACACACACACACACACATATATATATATGAATATATATACGTACATATATACATATATTTATAGTAATAAAGTCACAGTACCATCTGTAATGGGGTCACGGGAGTACCTGATATAAGTCCATAATAGCATCTGTAATAAAGCCATAGGCATACCAATAATAAGATCCCCTTAAAAATATAATGAATAACTAAACCACTATGTAATACCCTTAAGATACTGAAGACACTTCCGCCGTGACGCTACACAGAGGCAAGTTAGGCAAAGTGTAGTTCCATAAATTCCCAGATTTCTCGCTAATAGTGTAATCTCATCCCCGGCATCTTGCACGCTGTGTCTGTGAAATATTGCAGTGTCTCGCAACGGTGTTTCTGCTGGCTTGGGAGGGCAGTGAAGAGGCTGGCGGTCTTGTTCACTTTACGCAAAATTCAGGATTCGGGTTGGATTTTGAAACTAGGAATTGTTTGAAGGCGAAATGGACGTTCGTGTATATTGGAGGAACTCGATCCTGTCAACTTCATTTCTCTCTCTCTCTCTCTCTCTCTCTCTCTCTCTCTCTCTCTCTCTCTCTCTCTCTCTCTCTCTCTCTCTCTCTCTCTCTCTCTCTCTCTCTCTCTCTCTCTCTCTCTCTCTCTCTCTCTCTCTAATTCTTAACTTCTATAGGACTTACGGTCAAAGATGCAAAACAAATGCACTTAATCCATGTAACGTAAACCCACTAACAATGGAAAAAGATAAGACGTAGATATAACATGATTCTAAGTCGGCTTTTGCAGCGTCTTGTCTCATGAGTGAGTGAACAGTCTCCGGTAACGAATATATATTAATTCTCAAAAGGTGTGTGTGTGGGGGGGGGAAGAGACTAAGATCGTTTAAGCAACTTTTTGGCACAGAGTTGCTAAACGTCTTAAGTGTTTTGCACCGTGTGATTAAGTCAAATTAATCCCAAGTAATTATTTTAAGCTCACATTATTTTTTTTCAAAAGGCATATGCTAATTAAATGATTTTGATGATGCATCTGTACCTGACAACAGTTAATCCTTAATAAAGACGTCCTTTCCTCACGGCTTTCCTCGTGTCTTGATAAATAAACTCGTTATGAGATATTCTTCCATTGCACAAAAATGTAATCTCTCGATGCTAAAAAAAACAGGATTAGTTTTAATACCAAGACCTTCGGAGAATCAAGATTTTTTCGTATTCCTCCGAAGCTTCTTGAAGATTTTTATTTATTATAAAAAAAAATAAAAATAAAAACACAGAGCGATAATCCTGATCTGTCATAATTAATTAATAATTTTCAGTTATGTTGATAATCTTTCGAGTGTGTTTTGTTTCTTTTCGTTACTGTAATTACCCAGATTATGGAGAGAGCGAGAGACAGAGGGAGAGAGAGAGAGAGAGAGAGAGAGAGAGAGAGAGAGAGAGAGAGAGAGAGAGAGACAGAGAGAGAGAGAGAGAGAGAGAGAGAGAGAGAGAGAGAATGAGAGAGAGAGAGAGAGAGAGAATGAGGAAGAAAGAGAAACAGAAAGAGAGGGAGAGAGAGAAAAGAAGAGAAAGAGAGGGAGAAAGGGGGGGGGGGTAGGGAAGGAGGGAGTGGGGAAGGGAGAGAAAGAGAAAGGTAAGTATACAGACAAACAGAGATAAAGATAAAGCTAGATAAGAGACACACAGATAAAAAGAGAGGGGGGGGGTAGGCAAAGAAACAAGAAAGACTTAATTTTACGAAACTATAACAAACAGAGAAACCTTGGATACATCTCAGTTTAAAATGTGTGTGTGTGTGTGTGTGTGTGTGTGTGTGTGTGTGTGTGTGTGTGTGTGTGTGTGTGTGTGTGTGTGTGTGTGTGTGTGTGTGTGTGAATAAGCACACACAAATCAGGTAACGAATATTATCTTTCAATACTTTTCAAAGTATGTGGCATAATCAGGATCTTTGCAGGTCCTGGGTGCGACATGCTTAACGCTGTTTGGAGGAAAGTAACATGAAAATTTGAAAAGATCATAGGCCTAAGAACAGGGATTATACCAGGGTGGTGTGACGACACGCAATTTTTTTTTATCTTTTTTTATCTATTTATGTATTATTATTATTTTTTTTTTTATTATTATTATTATTTTTTTTAAGGGGGGTATTGACTGTAGTTGGGAATATGAAAACGGATTCAGAATGTTTGTTTGTTGTTGCTTTTTTCGGTTATGGAAAGACTCGTAGGTACATCACGTTTCTATTCTTATCGACATCTCTGAATCGTTGCACAAATACTTTAACTCTTGCTCTCATTCTTTACCACCGTATTTATTCATGATAGCGTAACTTTTTTGTATCTGTAAACTTCAGAGTGTGTTTATACTGTGCAAAAAGCCTTTAGTTGTATCCTATAAAAATCTGTTATTTAAACATTTAAGTCCAGTGTTAGGTTTGTTAACACCCTCTTGTTCCGCTCACCTGCTATTTGGATTAGCTTAAGCATACTTTAGTTTACTTCAAAACATTATTTTATACACCTACAATACTTATATTTTCTCTCGTATTTTTAACAAAGTGAAATGAGATGCGAAGCAAAGCACCAGAAAAATTGAACTGTAATATCCCCCTTTTTAACATTCATTCCATTCCTCTCTTAGAATTTGCTAACCCTTAACATGGAATATTCGATCACACAATCTCTTTATGAATCTCGTAGCCCTCGATATCATCAGTGAAGACCCGTTGCAATATTAAGGAAACCTCTTTTTTAGTCGCTTTGTCGAAAACCTTTACTAAGACCGACTGAACACATCAAGCTTTTATCATGTTATGCAAGTCACATATCTCTTAAGCATTTCAGTATTACAAAAGGCTCTCTTGTTCCCTTACCTTCTTTGAGGCACAGCTGATCTCTCCTGAGGAATTCTTTTGTTGATGTGGTCAGACTTCTTATCAAGGCGTTTGAACACTTGTACATTTTTTTCAATAAATGGCAGATTCAGCATGTGCAAGTCTTCCGGAATCTTTATATTTTTGTTGATATTATCAACAATATTATTATTATTATTATCATTATTATTATTATTATTATTATCATTATTATTATTTTTATTATTATTATTATTATTATTATCATTATTATTATTATTATTATTATTATTATTATTATTATTATTATTATTATTATTATTATTATTATTATTATTATTATTATTATTATTATCATTATTATTATTATAATTATCGTTATTATTATTATTATTATTATTATTATTATTATCATTTTCATAATTAATATTCGTATTACTAGTAGCAATATCAATAGGGCCATCATCATTATTAACATTGTTGTTATTATTTCTATTATCATTATTATTAATACCACTCCTTTTATTATTACTACTACTACTCCTTTTATTTTCATGATTATTATTTTAATTCATATCATTATCATTATTATTATTATTATTGTTGTTGTCGTTGTTGTTGTTGTTGTTATTATTATTATTATTAGTAGTAGTAGTAGTAGTAGTAGTGTTGTCTACAGTAGTAGTGGTAATAGTATCATTATTATCATTATTGTTATTAACATCATAACTATTTGTATTATTATTGCTATCACTGTCATCGTTACAATTTTCCGATGAGGTTTTTAACTCATATGTGTGTCAGAGAGAGAGAGAGAAAGAGAAAGAGAGAGAGAGAGAGAGAGAGAGAGAGAGAGAGAGAGAGAGAGAGAGAGAGAGAGAGAGAGAGAGAGAGAGAGAGAGAGAGAGAGAGAGAGAGAGAATGTGTATGTGTGTGTGTGCGTGCGTGCGTGCGTGTGTGTAAGAGAGAGTGAGGAATTCATGTTGAACAGATTGCAACAGGAACGACGAAGGGAAGAGTATATATACTCCTCTATATACCTCATGTAACATATGCCCTGACGAAGCAATAGTGAAAAGGCCTTCGGCATATTCGTGTGTTTTCTTGCCCTTCCCTTCGTCGTTCCTGTTGCAAGAGAGAGTGAGTATGCAGTATGCGTATATGTGTGTGTGGGAGAGAATGCGTATTAGTGTGTGAGTGAGAGAGAGAGAGAATGTGTGTGTGAGGGAGAGAATTAGGGAGAAAGACTGTGTGTGTGTGTGTTTGTGCGTGTGCTTGCGAACTTTTAAAGTAATCTCGTATTCTATATACTTTTAGAAAAACATTAAGATATTAAAAAGCTGATGACAGTTAGCTGATGAAAGTTTTAGATTATAAGAAAACTTCAAATATAAGAGAAAAATGAAAACTTTATTGTAAATTATTTTCCAACATTTGTGTAACCAGAGCCGTTTCGTATGAACACAAAGGACGAGTGCGTATTGTTCTCTCTCTCTCTCTCTTTCTCTCCCCTTCTTTCTTTCTTTCCTTCCCCTTACCCTCTCTCTATATCTATCTATCTATTTATCTCTCTCTCTTTCTCTCTCTCTTGTTCGCTCCTCTCTCTCTCTCTCTCTTGTTCGCTCCTCTCTCTCTCTCTCTCTCTCTCTCTCTCTCTCTCTCTCTCTCTCTCTCTCTCTCTCTATCTATCTATCTATCTATCTATCTATCTATCTATCTCTTGTTCGCTCCCCCCTATCTCTCTCTCTCTCTCTCTCTCTCTCTCTCTCTCTCTCTCTCTCTCTCTCTCTCTCTCTCTCTCTCTCTCTCTCTCTCTCTCTCTCTCTCTCTCTTTCTCTCCCCCTCTTTCTATCACCTTTCTATCCAATACGCATATAGGTTTCAGATCACAAAAAGAGCAAGCTACTCTGTACGCACGAAAATGAGATCTCGATACAGTGTTTGCAAGTCGATTGGTAACTTAAGGTGCTTTTCCAATATCAACGAAAGGCATTTGGGTCTTAAGACGTCTTGTCTTGGAAGAGGAAGTCATGAGGTTGTGTAACAGGATTTCGAGTTTCCGAATCCTGAGGCTGTTTGCCGTTTCCCAAAGTTATGTGTAGAGGAAGATCAAAAGAAAATGTGTATGTATAGCTATATATATATATATATATATATATATATATATATATATATATATATATATATATATATATATATATATATATATATATATATATATATATATATATATATATATATATATATATATATATATATTTCTAGAACTGAAAGGACTTTTTGTTCTGTACATGATGTGAGTTCGAGTGTGTGTGTGTGTGTGTGTGTGTATAAATATATATCTATATCTATATCTATATTTATCTATCTATCTATCTATCTATCTATCTATCTATCTATCTATCTATCTATCTATCTATCTATCTATCTATCTATCTATCTATCTATCATAAACATATGCAAACACACACAAACACACATATATATAAAAGCAAACATAAAGATAAAAGCCAAAATCAAGCAAACTCCGATATCTTTCCAGTCGAGAGCCTATCTGGCATCCCTCCTCTCACGCCGCCTCCGAATCCATTGCCGCTGGCGTGTACTTCGTCTCTGCCAGTTGCACGGTATAGCGTTGGCAGGAATTAAGGGGTTTTCGTCCTTTAATTCGAGATGTTCTTTTTCGTTTTATGATTATTGTGTTGATTAATTGCGTTGTGGGATTTGAATGGTAGATGGAATTGTGTGGTTGTGATTGATTCTTGATAATTTTCGGATATTTTTTTTTTCTTTAGGATAGTATATAGTTAGAAATATTTTGATTTTGATGGATCAACTCCTCTGTACTTTTATGTGTACGAATAAAATCAAATAAAAACAAAAACTACTCCTTCAATGGTTATACATTTAGTTATATTTTTTGTCTTTTTTCTCAGATATTTCATACAAGCGGAAGGAAATCGATCGATTAACTCTGTACTTTTATATGTATTAATAAAATAAAATAAAATAAAAATAATAACATAAGCTACTCCTTCAATGGATATACCTTTACTTTCTTATATTTTTTCTCAGATAATTCATACAAGCGGAAGAAATTGATGGATCAACTCCTCTGTACTTTTATACGTATGGATAAAATAGAATAAAAATAATAATAATAACATAAGCTACACCTTCAATGGATATACCTCTATTTTCTTATCTTTTTTTCTCAGATAATTCATACAAGCGGAAGGAAATACGGCCAGACAGACATATCTTAGACTGACATCTTCCAACGTCTCTCCCTGACATTGACAAACGGACAGGCGTTTAGATAAGAGAATGAAAATGGAACCGAGACACAGAACCAACACAAGAATATGACAGGCACCCAGCGTCAGATTTTTTTTTTTTTTTTTTGTATATGTTTAAATTATTCGGTTGATATTCTAATTACGTTTATGTTGTAGTATTGTTTTATTTACATTTATGGTATAGGGTTGTTATGTTTCGATTTATATTCTGGCATCGTTTTATTTACATTATGGTATAGCATTGTTTTGTTTAGATTATGGTATAGCATTGTTTTGTTTAGATATATATTCTGGAATTGGTTTATTTACATTTCAGCGCTAGTATCGTTTTATTTATATGTATGGTATAGCATTGTTTTGTTTACATTTAAGGCATAGCATTGTTTTATTTACATTTATACTGTAGCCTTGTTTTATTTACATTTATACAGTACCCTTGTTTTATTTACAATTACACTCTAGCCTTGTTTTATTTACAATTATACTCTAGCCTTACTTTATTTACATTTATACCAAAGCATC
>NC_091556.1:39719732-39722232 GCF_042767895.1 Penaeus vannamei | reverse complement strand
AGTCCTCCTAATGGCGTGGGTAGTTGGCTGTGACTCTGAGGAAAAAATATGTGGAAATGTAACACGTGGGAAAAAAAACAAAAACAAGAGAGAAATGCACGTGGGGGTAAATGTTATGAATTATGTTGGAAGTACTGTAAATATACATGAAGGAAAGTGTGTTTGCGTGTACAGAAGTGTGTGTTTAGCGAGAGGGTTGATGCAGTGTAGCTCAGGGTACCTATGTCTGTCGTGTATTTAGGTTAGATTTATTAAAAAGTGAATATAAGACTTGTAATTTCAAAAGCATCGCATCGTATATGTTTGATAGAAGCAGCATGCTTGGTTGATCGATAGTGGAAGCAGCACGCAAGCTCCTCAGATCAATGAAATATATAACTGAAGGCATGCGAGAGCAGAAACCACGTTGGACAGCTACTACACAGACGATTTTTGCCTAAATCATTTAAATGCGCGTATTTGATTCCCGCGTGGTTTTGCACGAGCTCGTCGCGAAGTTCCAAATAAAACCGTATATTTGGAATAATGAAATTTAAATAGATCTACACTTTTCTTTTCATGATTGCAAGGACAATAGGAAAGGTGATGTATTAGTGTTTCTCGAACAAGAAATTGAAAGGGAATTTAATTGACAATTTTGAATTACAGGCACCCACAGGTAATAACACCATCGACTCAAAGAGCTACTTAAGGCATAAAAACAACAATCTTGCTAATAAGTTGCAACATACCTTTGAACACGTAGGTTATTGTCAATATGAAACAAGAGCTTAGTCATTATTATTAAAGAGACACTCACCATTATATTCACAATTACACCGCCGCTATTTACCAGCAAACAGATTACATTTGTGCATTACCTGACATTCAGCTGTTGACGACCCATAATGATTATGAGCCACCATGAGATATATTCCCTTTTAAACAACCACAAACAATTATAAATAACTTAAGGACCAGATTCCAACCTTCCAATATTAATGCCAAAGGGAAGCAAATATGACACCTACATCAACTAATTATTCGCAGTATCAACATCATTCAAGTTAATCAAGGTGAAACATCAAGCAAAGAAACATGGGAAATTCAACATCTATCAAACGTAAAGACACGTTTAACAGGTAAACGTACTCCGGTCACGAATTCCCATCAAAAAGAACGTGAATAGCGAAGGGTGGAGCAATCCTCTAAATGGAAAAAACGTTTACTTCGATCATGGTACAAACTATTTATTATTTTGGTGGAACGTGCAAGCAAAATACAGAGGAGGTCCTACACGGTGGTACAGCGATAAACGTTCGTCGATAAACGTTTGTAGGTTCTGTAGCCAAGGCTTGCTGCCACTGTGAGGGAAGTGTGCAGATCTACGACGGTAGGTCGATACGTGACTGCCTCTCTCTCTCTCTCTCTCTCTCTCTCTCTCTCTCTCTCTCTCTCTCTCTCTCTCTCTCTCTCTCTCTCTCTCTCTCTCTCTCTCTCTCTCTCTCAGGCAAGAAACAAGAACCTTTTAAAATTATCTACCAAAAGCATCACTCAATGCAATTTTCTATTAATAATACAAAAAGTTCCAATTGAATATGAACCAGGAATTGAAAAAGGGAAATATGATATATATTTCTTTTCAAGAATAGTCTCATGAAGTGAAACTGTCGACCGGAACCATGCAACAGCCTCCATGGATTGCAATTCTGTCAAATCCACTATGTCGCCGAACTACGCCCCGAGAAGCATATTGCAAATTAACCCTAAATGGACAAACCCGTTAGGAATCATTTGTCCCTATCATGACGGCAGGTAACAATACTCCACGTTAACAGATAGCAAATGTTATTGCATGCTATGAGGGAATGAATGCTATTATATGTTATCAGATAACGAGACCTGAGTAAAGTCATTTAGTCTCCAATCATCTCTTGGTCTTCCGAGATTGTGCAATATATTTCGCCGTTGCAAAATGCAGCATGCCTCAGGTGTGACCAGGCTATTAACGTATAATGCAAGGATTCGTAAAATTGCACTTGCCAAACTCGCCTCCTGGTAAAGTTTGCGGCGGAAGTTGGCATCCTTAAGTATCTCGCGTCCACTCCTTAAAAGGGAAGTAAGTTCGTCTTTAAGGAGAGTGCTTGTTCCACCTATTACATTTGCATGGTAGAAAGTTCAAAGTCTCTTTTACTTGACTTAGATGTACTTTTATTTGTTGGAAGAGTAACGATTTATCTACAAGACTAGGATATGTGGAAACAGATAAAGAGATAAGTATGAAGAAACATCTATTGGCGTATAAAGTTTCTTTATCAACCAGAAAATGAGAAAGAAATACAGGAAGAAAGAAATACATGAAGAGGCCGTTTCCGAATACAAAATCTACCAAAGACAGAAAAAAGCTTCAGAAGTCCGCTTTTCTAAGACGTTTTTCACTGGCGAAGAATACCTTAATTCCATTCTTGAAGGCTGATCCTAATCACTACTAAACTCTAATCCAGTGGTACGAGTTACAGAC
>NC_091556.1:39709732-39712232 GCF_042767895.1 Penaeus vannamei | reverse complement strand
GTCACTTTTATCAGTCACTATCAGTCACTTTAGTCACTTTTAATACTCTTTTTGCTGTTGAAGTTGTTTTGTTGCTCTAACTATAATAATTATCATTAGTACTATTGTTATGATTAATATTGGATTTATGTCTATCATCATTATTATTATTATCATGATTATAATTACTGTTGATGTTATAATCGTCTTTATTGTTAATACCATCATTTTTTTATCATTATCATTATTATGTTGCCATTTTTAACCCTCCGAGAAAAGCCTCTGACTCGAAAAAATTTTCCAAAATCAGGAAGTCACCACTTATAATCATTTTTGTTTATAAGGGGTCGCAATGAGGGAAAATAACGGAAAACAAGGGAAAATTCAGACATAATACCATAATTGCTGGAGAGTTTCCAAAGGTTTACCAGTCCCTCATGCAATCACTTGTTTCGTTGGGATTGCTTTAGCGAGGGAGAGAAAAGGAGAAGGAGAGAGAGAGAGAATGAGGAAGAGAGTTAGGAGGGTAAAGAGATGAAGGGAGAGAGGGAAGGAGGAAGGAAGGAAGGGAGAAGGAGAGAGAGAGAATGAAGAGAAAGAGCTGGGGAAAGAGAGGGAGGGTCAGAGAAGGAGAAAGAAAGAGAGAGAGACTGAAGAAGAAAGTTAGGAGGGTAAAGAGATGAAGGGAGAGTGGGAAGGAGGAAGGAAGGAAGGAAGGGAGAATGAGAGAGAGAGAATTAGGAAGAGCGTTAGGCTGGCTTACTTTAGCGAGGGAGATAAAAGGAGAATGAGAGAGAGAGAAAGGGAGAGAGAGAGTTAGGAGATGAAGGGAGAGAGGGAAGGAGGAAGGAAGGAAGGGAGAAGGAGAGAGAGAGAATGAGGAAGAGATATAGGCTGGATTACTTTAGCGAGGGAGAGAAAAGGAGAAGGAGAGAGAGAGAGAATGAGGAAGAGAGTTAGGAGGGTAAAGAGATGAAGGGAGAGAGGGAAGGAGGAAGGAAGGAAGGGAGAAGGAGAGAGAGAGAATGAGGAAGAGATATAGGCTGGATTACTTTAGCGAGGGAGAGAAAAGGAGAAGGAGAAAGAGAATGAGCAAGAGAGTTAGGAGGGCAAAGAGAGAAAGGGAGAGAGGGAAAGAGGGAGGGAGGAATAAAGGGAGTAAGGGAGAGTGAGAATGAAGAGAAAGAGTTTTTGGAAGAGAGGGAGGATTAGGGAAGGAGAAAGACAAGGAGGGATTGAGGGAGGGAGGGAGGGAGAGAGGGAGAGAGAGAGAGAGACAGGGTGGGGGGGGGGGGGCGAGGGAGAGAGAAAAAAAAATAGATGAAGATAGGAGAGAGAGAGCGAGCAAGCGAGAGAGAGAGAGTGAGAGTGAGATAGAGAGAGAGAGAGAGAGAGAGAGAGAGAGAGAGAGAGAGAGACGAAAATTAGAATGTACAAGAGGACAAAACTTACCTTATGCCAGACCCAGTATATAAACCACATATCAAAGTCAAATATCAACGTCCCTGTTTTTTTTGTATATCACCTCTCCTCTCTCAAACAAAAAAAAGAATAAACAAATAAGTAAAGCAAGACATAAAACAAGACATAAAACAAAATAAATAAAAGAAGACATAAAACAAAATAAATAAAACAAGACATAAAATAAAATAAATAAAACAAAGACTTAAAACAAAATAAATAAAAAAAGACATAACGCAAAATAAATAATACAAGACAAAACAAAATAAATAAAACAAGACATAACACAAAATAAAAAAAACAAGACACAACACAAAATAAATAAATCAAGACAACGCAAAATAAATAAAACAAGACAAAACAAAATATATGAAACGACATAAAATAAATTAATAAAACAAGACATAACACAAAATAAATAAAGCAAGACATAAAACAAAATAAATAAAACAAGACATAAAACAAAATAAATAAAACAAGATATAAAACAAAATAAATAAAACAAGACATAACACAAAAAAATAAAACAAACAATAAAACAAGACATAACACATAATAAATAAAACAAGACATAAATCAAATTAAATAAAACAAGACATAACACAAAATAATTAAAACAAGACATAAACAAAATAAATAAAACAAGACATAAAATAAACAAAATAAAACAATAAAATAAAACATAAAACAACACTCATGTTAAAACAAAACAAGCGAGTCAATAGCTAGAATCCCCCCCCCCCCCTCCACAAAGCCCCTTTTCCTCGTCGTGCAAAACAGGATTTGAATCAAGCAACAACACAGTACAAAGTTGCTTCAAAGTAGACACTTTCTCTTTGGTATCCCACCACCTGCTGCCATAAAAATGCATGACGCTACACTACCATGCATGTTTCCCCACTACCTCGTCATGCAAAACAAGTTCAACCTCAGTTACGGGCTCTTTCCTTGATGCGCAGAGGGTCCGTAACCTGGGGATCTCCTGCGATCGAGGGGAAACTTAAACAAACAACAGAAAGTCGTCTTTTGTACCCAAATTGCCCCCCCGTTCAAGCGGGAA
>NC_091556.1:39702232-39704732 GCF_042767895.1 Penaeus vannamei | reverse complement strand
TTTAGGTAGAGAGAACGGCAGTTTTTTTTTTATTATTATTATTATTGATGTTAATTAAATGTTCTGATTAGTGATAAACTAATGAGGCCTGGAATTGCATAGGGGAAGATTAGCACATTACGTTTTGGTAGCTTTGTATAGGCAAAAGTTTGATATTATATTTGTTTGGCGAAGATTGTGTGGCGGTGGTAGACAGGTACAGATATTTTTTTGTATTTTTAACATATCACGCAATAAATTATTAAACAGAATGATGTCAAACTATATAAGTTCTCGACCGAATATAACCTTATTTTTTCTCAATTCATGCTTATAGATTAATTAACATGCCAGCACAGTATTGTTTTAATCTGGAATTCATCATCGCTTAAAAAAAAAAAAAAAAAAAAAAATCTAATTATATATGCATATGCTTCTTCTGTCTTATACCAAGCCAGAATTTAATCCGAATGTTTCGTTTAACCGATGACACTCAACCGTAAGCTATCCAGGCCAAGCCAAAGTTTAATGCATTCCCAGAAATATAACACTAGAATGCGAACCTGTGAATTAGGAAACTTGGAGATCTGTCTGTGATTTCATCTGAAGAAGCACTAGTACTCTATATTAGAGTTATTTAAGGGGAATGGAATATGTTGAAGAGAGGAAGAGAGAGGGGGGGGAGGGAGGGAAGGAGGGAGAAAGAGAGAGAGGGAGAGAGAAAGGGGGGGGAGGAAAAGACAGACAAAGAGAGACAGACAGAGAGAAGGATTGTGTGAGAAACAGAGAGAAAGAGAGAGGGGGGGACAGAGAAAGAGAGAGAATGTGTGAGAGAAAGAGAAAAAGAGAGGGAGGGAGGGACAGATAGACAGAGAGAGGTGTGTGTCTGTGAGAGAGACAGAGAGAACGCGAGAGAGAGGGAGGGAGGGATAGACAAAGAGAGAGTGAATGTGAGAGATAGAGAGAAAGAGAGAGAGAGAGGAAGGGAGGGAGTAACAGACAGACAGAGAGAGAGAGAGAGAGAGAGAGAGTGAGACAGTCAGAAAGAGAGGAAGGAGGGTTAGAAAAAGAGTCGCAGTACGACAAATAGTTTAAAAAATGATAAAGAATGAGGGAACATGTTCATAAATAATCACAGAAACATTCTAGTTTCATTTTCTCTGTTCTCCCTCGTTTCATTTTATTACATTTTCCTCCTACGAGAAAAAATTAAAAGCCAAGCATAATATTTCACTCGAAAACCTCGGAATAATCTTATATTCATTTAAAGAGATATGCAATAAGCGATAATCCTGTGAGAACAGTGTGACTGGTGCAGAAAAAATGGTTTAATTATTAAGAACGTAGACAGACTGAGAGAGAGAAAGGGAGAGAGAAGAGAGAAAGTGAGAGAGGGGAAAGAGAAAGTGAGAAAGGGGAGAGAGAGAAAGTGAGAGAGGGGAGAGAAAGTGAGAGAGAGGAAAGAGAAAGTGAGAGAGGGGAGAGACAGAGAGAGAAAGTGAGAGAGGGGAAAGAAAGTGAGAGAGGGGAAAGAGAGAAAGTGAGAGAGGGGAAAGAAAGTCAGAGAGGGGAAAGAGAGAAAGTCAGAGAGGGGAGAGAGAAAGTCAGAGAGGGGAAAGAGAGAAAGCCAGAGAGGGGAGAGAAAGTGAGAGAGGGAGAAGAGAGAAAGTCAGAGAGGGGAGAGAAAGTCAGAGAGGGGAGAGGGAGAAAGTGAGAGAGGGGATAGAGAAAGTGAGAGAGGGGATAGAGAAAGTGAGAGAGGGGAGAGAGAGAAAGTGAGAGAAGGGAAAGAGAAAGTGAGAGAGGGGAGAGAAAGTGAGAGAGGGGAGAGAGAAAGTGAGAGAGGGGAAAGAAAGTAAGAGAGGGGAGAGAGAGAAAGTGAGAGAGAGGAGAGAGAGAGGGGGAGAGAGGGGAGAGAGAGAAAGTGAGCGAGGGGAGAGAGAGAAAGTGAGAGAGGGGAGAGAAAGTGAGACAGGGGAGAGAGAGAAAGTGAGACAGGGGAGAAAGAGGAGGGGGGATGAGGGAGAGGATAGGAAAGGAGAAAAGGAGTGAGGGAGAGAGACGAGAGAGAGCAAGCGAGCGGATGAGAGAGAGAGGGAGAGGAGACGAGAAAGTGAGCGTGACACAATCAAATGCACACAGACGGACGGACGGACGAAGAGAGAGAGAGGGAGGGGAAGGGATAAGGAGAGAGAAAGAGAGACATACAAGCAGACAGACAGATGGAGAATGAGAGAGACAGACAGACAGACAGACAGACAGACAAACAGAAATATGAAGAAAAAGAGAGAGAAAGAGAGAGCAGAATCAATATAGGAAGACAGTGTGATAGCAACGCATAGGAACCTTAATGGATTTTTTTCTTTGTTACAGTAAAGATAAAGAAAAAGGGGAGAGAGGTACAGACATGATTTCAAATGCTATATATACGGCAACTCAACTAAAACATACTCGACTCAGACAATCACAAACACACAAATACATACTTACACGTCAACAAGCACAAATACACAAACCAACA
>NC_091556.1:39687232-39694732 GCF_042767895.1 Penaeus vannamei | reverse complement strand
GAAGATGCTGTAAACTTAGAGGTAAGTTAGGAATAATGTTGTTTTGTATTCCCTTTATACAGCACAAGCCTAATCTTATCTGTGGTATCTTGACTTTCCAAAACAACAAATTCCAAAGAGAATGGGAATTGTTGGCCACTGGAGAAGATAAGGCCTTCGTATCTCTATCTATCTGTATGTCTTTCTGTCTGTCTATCTTCTTAAGTGTCCGTCTGTTTGTCTATCTGGCTATCTATCTGTTCAGCTATTTTCTTTTGTTCAATCTGTTTGTCTGTCTGGCTTTCTATCTCTTTAGCTATTTCCTTTTATTCTGTTTGTCTGTCTGTCTATCTAGCTAATTATCTATTTATTTATATATCTGTCTATCCATATATCCATATATCCATCGATATCTAATAGTATCCCAGAAATCATTGTCATTATCATTTTCATCATCATCGAATTCAAAATATTCATCGCCATCATCATCATCTTCCCCATCATCATCATCAGTGTCACCATTTCAACAAATACATTAAAGAAATAAAATATAGCCGGTGAAAATATCATCTTCATTAGATTATTTTCCTTTTTTTCCTTTTTTCCTGTTTCCTTTTTTTATTTTTTATTTTTTTTCTAAACCCAAAGGTTGTGTTTCAATTCAGAAGACCTTTGAGTAATCAGGATGTTGCAAAGCAGTCTGTAACTATTTGTTTCAGTGGTATGCAATAAGAGAGAGAGAGAGAGAGAGAGAGAGAGAGAGAGAGAGAGAGAGAGAGAGAGAGAGAGAGAGAGAGAGAGAGAGAGAGAGAGAGAGAGAGAGAGAAAGGGGGTTATCAAGTTACCCTCCTTTCTCACGCTCTTTTCTAATCTTTGCTGATCTTGTCCTTTTCACTTCCTTCTTTTACTTAATGACTTTTACCTTTAATTGTTTACGTTCTTAAAATTTGTCTTCGTGATACTTCAACTTGATCATCTTAATCGCTTAATTCTACAATGAGATATATTTCCGAGTATTTTTTCAATACATGAAGTTCTTTTTTACTTTGTAAGCATGTCTTTTGATTTATATGCATATTTGTCTTAACCCTATAAAGAATTTTATATATGATTTGCATCACAGACATCGTCCTTTTACCTATTAGCGATGTCAATAACTTACTCAAGTACTCATGAAGTAGCTTTGTATATAATAATTTTAATGATTTGTATTACCCTTCTTACTTTCTAAATAATTCTCGTTTGTTTCTCTTTGTAGTATAATTTTTTCCACATTTTAGTTATTTCTATTCGTAACATATGGTATTACTGAATGCAATGGCGTCACTAGAACAATATTATATATATATGGAACCGCAGAAACAATAGAGATCTAACTTGCCTTTGTGTTTGTATCCTCCCGTTTGTAATCAGTGCAGCCTGAGACATAACAAAAACAAAGGTTGTACAGAGCAGATTTCACGTTATAAGCCTTGGTCATTTGCTAGACGTTGTCTCTTGCTTCTATGTCTTTTTTTAAAATGTTTCCTTTTTTCAAGTGTTATCAGACGTATTTACACGAAATGCCTTTAAGGATTCGGCTATTCCCGTTTCGTTTTCATTTCTGATTCTTTTAAGTGTCATTTCCTGATATTTTCATTCATTAATTATATGTTTAGTTATCTTATATTGGTAATTTTGCCCAAATCTGTTCTTGTTTTACAATGGTGTCTCAAAGGTAGTATCTATTCTATTTTCGTAATTGAAACGATAAACTGAGCCATGACGACTTCAGTTAATGTCATCATTCCTTTAAGGGTACATTGAAAACCAGCGTAGGAACCTGTGTTAGTCCCCGCTACCATTCTTATAAGCCTAGGATCTGCACTGAATCGTTCAGGGGAGTGAACGGGACCCTTATTTGCGTCCCTAAGCCGTCCAAGCATCACTGGAGGCTTCAGTTCGCTTCACGAGGCTGGGATTTAAGTTTGGTTCCACATTTCAGCCAACAAGTATTCTTACAATATTCACTAAACTTCCTCCAAGGGCTGTCCGTGATTTTCTAAAATGTCCTATACATCCTATCCATTCCTATTATGGAAGAGGCAACAGGATATACAGGACTAGAGCACACAAACCCTCTACAGAGAACCAAATAATGAAAACCACTTTAGCTACAGTTCATTGTATTGCCGTAAGACCCAAACATTTCCAAACAACTTTGAAAATATCCTCCACTTGGTAATTTGCTACGATGCAATCTCAATATTGAAAGACGCAGCTTTACCGTTAGGTATGGAAGTCAACAATACATCGTCTTGCTTAATAGGACCAATAGAAGCTATCAGTGTTATTTAATTTTATTTATAATATTCAGTATTATTACACGTTTCGTAGATTTTCGCTAACCTTCTTTCGCTGTTTTTTTTTTTTTTTTTTTTTTTTTATACTTCAATAAAGACGTAATTGTGAGGAAGAGTTGATATTTATGTTTCAGAAACCAACCTTTTTTAATTTCTTCTTTTTCCTTAACAATCCTGAAGTCTAGTCTTGTGATTCCGACTTTCTGTTTTTCTTTTTCTTTTATTCCTTTTCTTGGCAACTTGGTAATGCAGTTGGGATTTCTTTTGTTGAAAATAGTTCTCAACGTCAAAAAATACCCATAAAGAATGCTGCCTTCACCTTCAATCTAATTATCTGTTGAATTGCAGTTTTTAGCCCGTAATAATCCTTAGAAGCCCAAAATCTGCCTTTAATTTACTAAACTGTAATCATTCCTTTGCCACATCGACGGAGCAAAAAGTCCAAATCCGGGATTACTCTAACTGGAAAACCTCTGGTGAATCAAGAAGTCGTCGCTCATAATCTCTTTAAAAACGGGTGAAATAAGCGAGTTTCGGAGAGTTTCACACGCAATAGTCTTTCTTTTACGGAGTCTGTTTTGCATATGCTGTTTCCGTTTTGAAAGAAAGGAGGGAGAAGGAGAAGGAAGAGGAGAAGGAGAAGAAGGAATAGGAGAAGAAGAAAAAGAAGGAGGAGGAGAGGAAGAAGGAGGAAAAGAAGAAAAAGAAGAAGAAGGAGGAGAAGGAAAAAGAGAAAGAGGACGGGGAAGGGAAGAGAGAAAAAGAGAGTGAAGGGGAAGAAAGTAGTATTTGTGTGCGTCCTAATATAAAAAAATGCTTAGAAAGGTATAAATTAGAATTTGCATATTTGTGTCGTCTATACATTTCCCGGAAGTGGAAAGAAAGTGAAAACAGGTTTGTTACTTTCCAGATAGTTCAAGTAATAAGATCCACAAGGTTGTAATAGGCTCCACTCCTATTCAACAACGCTACCAAGAACTTTATGAGAAAAATAATACTTAGTTATTACTTATAAAAGATATACACACAAAAGGAAAGTAGACCTACGTATCGAGATTTTGTCTAACATTACGCGAGGAAAATATACCTAATGTACTCAGATTTATATTTGCTTTTCAAAACCAAAACGCGAGGGAAAATATAAATATAGTGTATTATTTTCTTATTTTATTTTTATTCTTTTTATTTTATTTATTTATTTTTTTTTTTTTATCCTTTTTTTACCAACATGTAAGGAAAATATGCTTACTGAATCCAGGTTTATGTATCAAGTTCGGAAAATACAACTATTGTATCCAGATTTATGTTGTATGTGTACAATAACACGTGATGAAAATAAACCTATTGTATCCAGATTTATATATATATATATATATATATATATATATATATATATATATATATATATATATATATGTATATATATATATATATATATATATATATATATATATATATATATATATATATATATATATATATATATATATATATATATATATATATATATATATATATATATATATATATATATATTTACGACACGTGAGGAAAAATAAACCTATTGTATCTAGATTCATGACATTGTCTTTTCTACACCAACACGTGAAGAAAAAAAAACATTGTCAACAGATTTATGTTACTGTTTATACACCAACACGTAAGGAAAAACAAACCTTTTGTACCCAGATTTATGTTATTAATTATACACCAACACGTGAGAAAAACAAACGTATCGTATTTTTTTTTTCTTTTTTTTCTTTATTATTTATTTATTTTTTTTTTTTTTGTGACACCAACCCGTGAACCTAAGAACGAAATCCACTTCACCATGAAGGCACACGCCCCCTGTTTTCACACTGTGTTATGCAGAGCAGGATCAGCATCCGTGTAAAGTGACGGCACGAGAGGAGAATCCTTGAGAAAGGTCTTTGCCTCGTGTGACGCAAATGAACAGGAAGGAGTCATTTATTGTACCCGAATCACCTCGCACGTACGAAAGATGTGTCTCGGCTTTCTTAATATATCTCTTTGTACCCTATTTATCTCCTTATATCTCCTTTACAGCCTTTTTTTATCGGTATCAATCTCTGTCTCTGTTTGTCTGTAGGTTGGTTTCTCTCTCTCTTTCTCTTTCTCTCTCTCTCTTTCTTTCTTTATTTATTTATTTCTCTCTCTCTCTCACTCTCTAACTCGCTGTCGCTCTCACTCTCACTCTCTCTCTCTCTCTCTCTTTCTTTCTTTCTTTCTTTCTCTCCCTCTCTCTCTCTCACTCTCACTCTCACTTTCTCCCTCACTCTCACTTTCTTTCTCTCTCTCTCACTCTCTCACTCTCGCTTTCACTCTCACTCTCGTTCTCACTCTCTCACTCTCGCTTTCACTCTCACTCTCGCTCTCACTCTCACTCTTTACCTATCTATCTATCTATCTATCTCTCTATCTGCCTGTCTGTCTGGAAAGAATTATAATTACTATTAGATTTTTATGTCTCTAAATTAGAGATTAGACAGAATCGTATGGAAGGGCAATGTACAAGGGCAGAGCGACCCCACAGGCTTAAGAAAGGGGAAAAAATGTTAAAATATTAATGTAGTGTCTCTGCTAAATTCTGAAGTTAGGGGTGATTAGGAATTAAACAAACTGCTTATGCTCTTTCTTTTTCTTCTCTCTCTCTCTCTTTCTCTCTCTCTCTCTCTCTCTCTCTCTCTCTCTCTCTCTCTCTCTCTCTCTCTCTCTCTCTCTCTCTCTCTCCTCTCCCTCTCCCTCTCCTCTCTCTCTCTCTCTCTCTCTCTCTCTCTCTCTCTCTCTCTCTCTCTACCTCCCTCCCTCCTTCCCTCCCTCCTTCCCTCCCTCCTCTCTCTCTCTCTCTCTCTCTCTCTCTCTCTCTCTCTCTCTCTCTCTCTCTCTCTCTCTCTCTCTCTCTCTCTCTCTCCCTCTCTCTCTCTCTCTCTCTTTCCTCATTCACGTAAAAGCTATCTAGAGGCAATAAAATAGTAAAAAGATGGACGGTGTACATATGCAGAATCGAGTGCATTATTCACTGAAATTAGCGACCAAATTTTAGAATCTGGAATGGCAATGTTTCCCTGTTGCTGATGATAATCAATGCTGCCGGTGAAGGAAAAATTATACATTTTACTAGATGTTCTATACACCGGACTGCAAATTGTGTATAGTGGTAGTTTAACAGCTGGAGAAGAGAATACTATTAAAGATGTACTAGTCGCCATGGTGTGATTGGTATCCTGCAATAGATCATGGTTTAGTTAAGAAAAGATGAATAAATGAAAAAAATAACTAGAAAAGATGAATAAATGAAAAAAATAACTAGAAAAGATGAATAAATGAAGAAAATAACTAGATAAAATAGTAGCAACTGTCTGAAAAACAGCGTATGGTATATGTAATTACAGTAGATAATTACTAATCATACAGAGAGAGAAAAAAAGAATATTTAAATCTACTGAGCACGGCAATACGTATCCCTGTTCCACAAAGAGATTTTGGGATAAAATGATAATGCTTCGTTCAGATTCTCTTGGAAATTCAGGTACATTAATCTCCTGCTTATATTTATTTATAGGACACGTAACAAACAACAATCCGGTCTGCTTGCTATAAATAGTAGAGCAGTTGGTACCTAGTCTGATTTATCTTCATGGTTCTGTCGTACCGTTGTATTAACATTGGTATTTAAGAAGAAAGTGCGAGATGGAGAAATAGGGAGAGAGAGCGAAAAAGAGACAGATAGATAGAGATAGAGGGGGGGAGAAATAGATAGAGAGGGGGGAAGAGAGACATAGACTAAAATAGACAGAGGCCAGTAGACACACAGAAACATACAGACATAGAGAGAGAGAGGAGGAAGAGAAAAGAAGAGAGAGATAGGAGAGAGAGAATCTAAACTGAAAACACAAAAACCAAGCAATTTTTTTTCCATTTCTCTCTCATACTTCCCGGAATGAAAATCATTTTGTATCAACTTTAAGGTCAAGGACTAGATACATTTACCTCAGACTGTGTGTGCATCTTGCGAGCTCCCTGCAGTCCCCTAGACGAAGGACACACGCAAGAAGTTTCATCAAACAGCTGTTCATACAAAACAAAACTCAACTTCAACTCCTGTAACGTTCAGCAAGACGACAACATTTGCTCAGGATCTACAAACCAAAAGGAAATGTGGAGATAAACAAAGTAATCTCGTTTGCTTGTGCCTGGAGTAGGCAAAGAGGTACTCGAAAAAAAACGAATTATACCTTTTGTAAATGATGCTCTTTTTTTTAGCGTGCATTTTCTCCGTCTCGGATATAACCAGCAAACACGTGGGAAGCAGGTTGTACAGTAAGTCAGGTCAAGAACTGCAGCCTTGGGAACGACAAATATAGAACAGGAGGTCGTGTATTGTTTAAGCATGAGAAAAAATGCATTTTTCTAACATTTTTTAGATTGTCTTGTTTAATTGTTTATAGATGTAAATAATACGTGTAGTTGATACAGGAGTCCATACAGAAAGGTACACAAACACAGCAACGTTTGCAGAATGATTAAACAAACATAGCCATAAGCACTCTCTCATTCTCTCTCTCTCTCTCTCTCTCTCCCTCTCTATCTCTCTCTCTCTTATGCACACACACACACACACACACACACATACGCACACACACACACACACACACACACACACACACACACACACACACACACACACACACACACACACACACACACACACACACACACACATGTATAAGTATGTATACACACTCATATATATATACATATGCATACATACATACATACATACATATATATATATATATATATATATATATATATATATATATATATATATATATATATATATATATATATATATATATATATATATATATAATGGCGGATTTTAATGGAATAAGAAAATGCTACGGCGAAAAGATCTTTGAAATTTTCAAAATGCTTGATCAGTGAATACTTCCCTCCCTCGTCCATGATTTTAAGCTGAAGCGAAGTAAGAACACAAACACCTAAACATGTCATTAACTCTCGTTGCCTTTGAAACATAGAGATATGTCTCGACAGGTGGAGAGTAATTAAAACAAACAAGGTAAATTCAAAAGAGAGTACAGTTGATGTGTACATTTGTCATACATATCTAAAACCTATTGTACATCACATCTGG
>NC_091556.1:39674732-39679732 GCF_042767895.1 Penaeus vannamei | reverse complement strand
TTAACCTCACGAGTCCAAAGCCTCAGAACTGATAGATTTTTTTTCTAACTTTGGCCTTACCGTATCATAAATATTTTCTCGATGATATATAGGCTGGTGCCGTACCCTCTCCCTATTGTGGGAAATCCCCGAGCAATTGCAAGATTGAGTCCCCGACAGCTTGCAAATTGTTAAGCAGCCTTCTTTCACTTAAATTCCTGCTGGTGTGCCATTAAAAGTGTTCACTGTTAAACGTAAATGCTAAAATCGTCGAATGTTTATTTCACTGAATCTTCGACCCTTTACAGACAATAACAACAGTGATAATATCATCACAGTTATTTTAATTATCATTTTTATCGTTAGCATTATCCTCATTATCATTTCCATCACCATCATGACATCACTATCATTATCATTATCATCAATATTAATCATTATCATTGCCATCACTAATATTATTGATATCATTATCATTATCATTATTTCCAATATCATTATCATTGTTATTGATACTATTATCCTTATTGATATCATAACATTATTAATAATATAATCATCATCATTATTGATATCATAACATTATCAATAATATAATCATCAATATTATTGATATCATTATCGTTATTTCTTACCATTATCATTGCTTCTCTTATTATTACCATTATTCTTTTGACTTCATTATTAGTTTCACAGTTATTTTTGTTGTGTTTTATAATTATTATGATCATTATTTTTGTTATTACTACTGTTATTATCAATACTATCATTATCATTGTCATTATTATTGTTGTTATCTTAATCATTATTATCATTATTAAGGTTGTTATTATTATTATTATTATTATTATTATTATTATTATTATTATTATTATTATTATTATTATTATTATTATTATTACTACTACTACTACTAATTATTATTATTATTATTATTATTATTATTATTATTATTATTATTATTATTATTATTATAATTATTATTATTATTATTATTATTATAATTATTAATATTATTATTATCATTATTATCATCATCATTATTGTTATAATTATTATTAGTAGTAATATTATTATTATTAATAATAATGATATTGATATTGATAACACTAATAATAAGAAAAATAATAATAACAATTATAATGATAACAATAGTATTAACAATAGTAATAATGATAATAATAATTATAAAAATAATTGTAATAACAAAAATGATAATGATAAAGAAAATAAAAATTAAAGCGAAATTAATGATAATTATAACACCAATGATAATAACAATACTAATCTTGATGTTACTAATAATACTAATGCTTTTAACAATTGGGGGAAGAAAAATGCGAAAATTAAAATCATTTAAACAATAATGATGATAATGAAGCTATCAATCTTTATCGCCTCCATTACAAAATAATAATGATAATAATAATGATAATAATAATAATAATGAAAATAGTAATAATAATAAATAAATGAATAAATAAATAAATAAGTAAATGAATAAATAAATAAATAAGTAAATGAATAAATAAATAAAAATAAAAAATACCATAAAAGTAAGAGTTATCATTTTAAAAAATGATATATATATACAATTTCCACTGTAAGCAAAACTGCCTCAATCCCATTACACACTTCTATCAGAGGTAAGGTCAATGCTGCGTGACGTAATCTGCTCTCACATCCGATAACGACTGATCCGTGAATGCAAGGTCAAGGTCAGGTCATTTTACGCGTTTGAAGTTAAAATTACTTTATGTGTGTGTTAGATGTTGGCTGATACATTGCTAAAGTTTCTATGTATTAAACTATGGGGGTAGATGATAATGATAATAATTAGAGCAATGAAATTAATGTGATAACAACAGCAGCAGCAAGAACAAACACAGTAACAATAACAACGGCAGCAATAACAACAATAGTAATATCATAATAACAACAATAAAAACAGCTTTAATAGTAATAATAACAATAACTAGAAGCACTCAGAGTGATCATACCTCAGCCAAGGCAATAAGGTCACTGATGCAATGGAAATATTCACACGTGAAAAATTACATTAAAATCATCTCTTTTTCAAGTAAATTGGTGACGTCCGCGTTTCCATATCTCGCAATACTAATGAATTAAAAAAATACTAATACGCAATACTAATGAATAAAAAGATCTGGATCACCACCATCTAATGATAGTCAAGTTGGGCTAAGAAACACCTCTGGTAAAATTTATTGATGTTTTTTTTTAGTTATCCTGTTCGCCAGCTTACAAAATAATAATAATAATAAAAAAATGAATAAATAAAAAATAAAAAAATAAAATCCTGGATCCGGATCATGATGCGGATAACTAGCATAATTTAGCGGCATCTGCGTAAGGTAAAAATCAAGGAATTTATGTTTTTTGGCAGCGTCGGTCAGTCAGAATTATGATCCGGATCCTGCATAAAATATCTCAAAAAATTAGAACAACTTTACATTAAATTCTAACTAGAGGTGTGTCTTAGCCTAACGTACATGCCATTAAATTGTGTAAGTGATCCGAATCAAGGAATCTTTGATATAATTCTTCACGTGTGAATATTTTGAATGCATCTGTAACCCTATTGCTATGGCGGAGGTATGCGCTCTCTGAGTGTCCCTATTGCCATCGAGAGAGCAGTGGATTTCGAACACTTGCTCTCGCGTGGCTCATCCGGCCGGAGTAGTTTCCGTTGTGGAGAGCCTTTGAAGTTGCTGATGGAGCGACCAACTCCATCAATTGAGATTTTTGTGTCCTTTTATAAACAGTGGACGTCGATAATCCTATACTGGTCTTCCTCCTTGTTATTCGTTTTATTCCTAAACCTTTACACTTTCCCCGGGGGATCGATGGACGGCGCTCTCTGTCCCGGTGTCTGCCTCTCTCTCTTTCTCTTTCTTTCTGTCTCTGCCTCTGTCTCTGTCTCTCTCTCTCTCTCTCTATCTATCTATCTATCTATCTATCTATCTATCTATCTATCTATCTATATCTCTCTCTCACTCTCTCTCTATCTATATATATATGTATGTATATATATATATATATATATATATATATATATATATATATATATATATATATATATATATACATATATATACATATATATATACGTACTTGTTAACCTATCAATCTCCGTTTTTTATGTTTGTTCGTAACACACACACACAAACACACACACACACACACACACACACACACACACACACACACACACACACATATATATATATATATATATATATATATATATATATATATATATATATATATATGTATGTATGTATGTATGTGTGTATAGATAGATAGATAGATAGGTATAGAAATACGTATAGTGTCCGTGGTTTCTATTCTTTTTCAGATCTTAATAGCAATTAACCTTTGTCATCCTCTGGGTACAGATTATCAGGGCAGAACAAACAAATATTTCACGTTCACTAATTATATGCAACATATATAAATACAAAAAATACCACACAAATAGCAAAAATAAATCCGTGACTGGTTTAAGTGGAAGCTCCGTCCGTATAACAGGTGTAGAGTCGGCGGAACGAAGTGAGGTGGCCAGGCTGAGTTTGTAATCTCTCGGGGTACAAGCCCAGGGTAGCACTGGGGGAGCGGGCTGCAGCTATCAACAGCAGCGCCCGAACAGAAACACAGGACAAATGGAGGCTGCAGTAAAGAATCCACATGCTACACAGTGTCAAATTCACCACGATTTCCTTTATCACTTCGGTATTCACTTCACGGTATTTTTCTTCTTTAAGGAATTCGCCAATCAGAAAATAAATCCTATGAATACGAAACGTACTTACAAAATGTTCAGGTGAATGGAAAAACACTCTACCGTGTTGATACTAAGGTAGAAAAACCCACAATGCATAAACAATTTATTGAAGAAAGTGAGACAACAGTTTCGGAATCGTTCTCGATTCCATCTTAGGTTAAGACCCGAAGATGGAATTGATAAATCTAGTTTGTGCATTGTGGGTTTTTCTACCGTGTTCAATTATGGAGCTCGGAATAGAGTGGCCAACCATAGAATGGCAACCACCGACTATGGCTGACGTGGCTGTTTCGGTTGACTCGAATATGCTGTTCGAACGGGTGGAGGCGAACCAAATGGACACGTGCCCACCATACGCGCACCAGACACACACATATGCGCACAACCCTAAAAAAGAATTAAAAAAAGTGAAATAACCACTATAACTCCATAAACCGTTGGCATATAGATATAGATATACAGATACATCTTATAGATATATCAAATATACGTACGTGTGTATGTTTGTTGGTATATACATATATATGAATATATATATGTATATATATGTATATTTATATTTATATATATATATATATATATATATATATATATATATATATATATATATATACATACATATATATATATATACACATATGTATATAAATATGTGTGTGCATATATATGTATATATATATATATATTTATTTATTCATTTATTTATATATATGTATATATATATATAAACCTATGTTTGTTTATACATAAATGAATACATAAATACATATATCATAGAAATCTTAGGAATGAAGACTTCCATAATTCCGTGTGTATTATCAAGCTTACCAATAGCAGAGCTGACGCAGCACAACTTCCTTCGCAAAAACGCCTTGAAACACTAACGAAAGGAGCAGCTGACTCGCCCGAATGTTATTAACGTGAGAATATGAGACAACTCGTTACCGAACTTCGTCCCTGGGATATGATAATCTTATATAAGCGTCGAGGTTATATTGCAGCTGAGAATTGACTCAATCGTCGAGACGGTGGTATTGCATAATTTATTTTCTGGGGTATAGCGTGGTTACTGTATCTGTTTCATGTGGATTTATTGGTTTATTAGTAATGTTTAGAAATAGGAATATCTTTCAACACTCGTTGATCGAAGCCAATATCTAATTTCGCATGCTGTTCGGAGGTTATTGCAATAATTGATGCACGCGTTCAGTAATGA
>NC_091556.1:39664732-39667232 GCF_042767895.1 Penaeus vannamei | reverse complement strand
TAATGATAAGGACACTTTTAATAATATTAATATTAATGATGATGAGGATGTTGGTGATAAGGATAAGGATAATCATGGTGATGATGACAGTTTTAATGATAATGAGAATAATATTACTATTATTATAATAAGAGTAACGATAGGAATAATGACATTGATAATGATATAATGAGGATAATGATAATGATGATGGTGGTAAAGATGATAGAAATAATGATAATTATTATAATGATAATAATTATGATAATAATGACAAGCACCACCACCATCATCAACATCACCATCACAACCATTACTATCATTGATATTACTATTGCCAGAATTACCATAATAGTAATGATGGCAATGACGATGTTGATGCTGACGAAGATGACGATGATTATGATGACGATAATGATGATGATGATGATGACGATGAAAATAACGATAAAGATAACGATGATGATGATGATGATGACGATAATGATGATGACAATGAAGATAACGTTGATGTCGATGATGATGATGATGGTGATGAAGGCAACATAAAGCAACAACAACGCGGAATAAGCCCACAAAGTAAATAATTCAAAAACAAGCTAAGTATATTTCTAACCGTCCCGGCTGCTTCCGGGTGACCATTCCCAACCTTAGTTATAATTCAGGCACTAATTTATAATGAAAATCTAATAGGCCTAAGCACTACATTTTTCCTTGTGAGACCTTCTGGAGCCGTAGTTTTTTCACACAGAAATATCACTCATGAACAATATATTACCCGAAATGCTCAACTCTCGAGAAATTTGCCACAGCAGAATAAATAAAAAAATCACTGTGTTTAAGTTAGATTGATAGCAATAGGCCAGATATAATGACGTTTACTGCATAGGACGGAGAGGGAAGGAGGGAGGGAGGGAGGGAGAGAGAGAGAGAGAGAGAGAGAGAGAGAGAGAGAGAGAGAGAGAGAGAGAGAGAGAGAGAGAGAGAGAGAGATGCCTAACTCTCGAGAAATATGCCACAGCAGAATGCTAAAAAAAATCATTTAAAAAAGGAAAAAAATCACTGCATTTAGGTCTGATTGATACCATTAGGCCAAATATAATGATATTTACTGCATATGACGGAGAGGGAAGGGGAGAGAGGGAGAAAGAGAGAGAGAGAGAGAGAAAGAGAGGGGAGAGGAAAGAGAGAGAAGCGGAGAAAGATAGAGAGAGTCTGACAGAGAGAAAGAGAGAAGCGGAGATAGATAGAGTGAGACTGATAGATAGAGAGGGAAAAAGAGAAACAGGCATAGAAAGAGACAGAGACAGACATATAGGTACACAGAGAGAAAGAAATGAAAGAGAGAGATAAAAAAAAGAGACAGATACAGATATAGATAGATAAATACAAACAGGGACATAAAAAGAGAGACAGAGATACAGAAACAAAATAAGAGACATAGACAGAGACACAGAAAGAGGCAGGGTAAGATATACAGAACAGAAACAGAGAGATACAGAAAGAGACAGAAAGAAACAGAAAGAGACCGACATGCAGAGAGAAAGAGACTCATAAAGATATAGAAAAATGACATACAGAGAGAAAAAGACACAAAGAGACCGACATACAGAGAGAAAGAGGCTCAGAAAGAGACACAAAGAGACCGACATACAGAGAGAAAGAGGCTCAGAAAGAGACAGAAAGAGACCGACATACAGAGAGAAAGAGACACAAAGAGAAAGAGACCGACAAAGAGAGAAAAAGAGACACTAAGAGACCGATATATAGAGAGAAAGAGAGACAGAAAGAGACCGACATAGAGAGAGAAAGAGACACAGAAAGACACCGACATAAAGAGAGAAAGAGAGACAGAAAGAGACCGACATAGAGAGAGAAAGAGAGACAGAAAGAGACCGACAAACAGAGAGAGAATGAGAGACAGAAAGACACCGACATGAAGAGAGAAAGAGAGACAGAAAGAGACCGACATAGAGAGAGAAAGAGACACAGAAAGACACCGACATAAAGAGAGAGAGACAGAAAGAGACCGACATAGAGAGAGAAAGAGAGACAAAAAGAGACCGACATACAGAGAGAGAAAGAGAGACAGAAAGAGACCGACATACAGAGAGAGAAAGAGAGACAGAAAGAGACCGACATAGAGAGAAAAAGAGAGAGAAAGAGACCGACATAGAGAGAAAAATAGAGACAGAAAGAGACCGACATAGAGACAGAAAGAGAGACAGAAAGAGACATAGAGAGAAAAAGAGACATAGAGAAAGAGAGACAGAAAGAGACATAGAGAGAAAAAGAGACATAGAGAAAGAGAGACAGAAAAAGACCGACACACAGAGAGAAAGAGACCGACAAGGAGAGAGGCAAGAGATTGAGAGGGACGACCCCAATCCTCGCCGCGGTTCACAAAAAGGCTTTGATCCCACCTCGGTCACTACAGGTGCCTCACACGCGACCGGGTTGCCGAAAACCCAATAGCACGTTCTTTCTCTCCGCTTCTTGATTGCGGTCACGATATGGCGAG
>NC_091556.1:39647232-39657232 GCF_042767895.1 Penaeus vannamei | reverse complement strand
TGAAAGATGCATATCCTTGTAACACAAACACAGGACACGGAGTGGGATAACAAAGATGTGTACCCATACCTGGAAAAAGTTTTGGTTAAATAAAACACTTCTGAATTCTTGTTATTTTGAAAATTGAAAACAAGTCCGCTACATGTTCACAGTACCATAGAAATCTACATTGTTGGAGACTTTAAAGAACTAGACAGAGTTTGTATGTCCAGCACAACTGCCCTAGATATACGAATGTTCCATGAAAAATGAAAATGATGATAATTTTAGGACCAGAAATAGCAGCATTAGAGAAGTGGCAGCAGTAGGAATAGTAGTAGTAGTAGTAGTATAGCTGTCATAATAGTTGTCGTTTTTACTGATTATGTTATTGTTATTATTGTTGTTTTCGTCCTATTTGCAGCAACCGCAGCGACAGTAGTAGCAACAGTAATAGCAGCCGTTTTACTAGTGAAAATACTAATAGTAGTATAAGTAGTGATAGCTGTAATTGTAACAGCTGCACCACTTGGAAAATTAGTGAAAAATGTACTTATACTATTGACAAAATTAATACAATAGTAGTAATTGTATAATGTAAGTTTAGTAGTAGCGGACTAGTAGTGCAATAATAATTATAATGATGATGATAATGATAATTAATTACAAAAACAATTCAAAAATACCTATGGCATAAATAAGAGAAGCAATAGCAATAACAAAACAACTGCAACACCAAAAATTGAAACGATAAAAAATAACACCAATAGTGATGATAATAATGATAATGATAATAATGTTGGTGATGATAATGATAATGATGATAACAACAACAATAATAAATAATAATAATAATAATAATAATAATAATAATAATAATAATAATAATAATAATAATGATAATGATAATAATAATAATGATAATAATAATAATGATGATAATAATAATAATAATAACAACAGCTATATCCATTATGAACACTATCATCATTATAGTTAAAGAACCAACTAGAAAAAAATGATAGTAATTTATCACTACACGTTAGAAAAAGAAAAAAAATCTGGCCTATTGTGAACACAGACTGAGCAACCGTTTGGTATTGAACAGACAAGACTATGTCACTTTTAATATCTACATCTTTGAAGACAGGAAAAAAATCAAATCTATTAAAGAAACGAGAGAAAATTATAAAAAAAAGGCTCCGTTTTTGCTCTTTCGGGGGGGGGGGGCGGGTTATTGGATCGTTATCTATTTTCATTACTATCATCATTTGCAAGATTCATCGTCATTAATATTATTATTTTATTTTGGATTATCACTACTATCAGTATTATCATTACTATCATTATTATCATTATTTTTATTATCATCTTCATTGTTATCACCATTACTATTGTTGTTGTTGTTACCATTATAATTACCATTATCATTAGCAAAATGATTACAATACAAAAACTTTCAATTATAATATCAAAAAGTATATGAAAAAAATCAAGAACCATAAAACCAAAAGGCATCCACACCAATAAGTCAAGCAAAATCCACCCTTATAGCCCAAACACGTCTCTCTCTCTGTATTTGTCCCCAAACCCACGTCACCGGGAATGCCAATACATCGACTCAGCCTCCAACAGCCCAGGGAACCGCGCCGACACATCGATAGCGGATAATTGAATAGTCCCGCGTTACATTATATCCGATGATCTACCTGACTGTACACCATGCCACTGTGTGTCTGTCTGAGTGTCTGTCTGAGTGTCTGTCTCCAGGGGGGGGGGGGAGGGGAAGGGGCTCCATGCAGTCGGCGAGAGGGAGAGAGACAGTCAGTGAGAGGGAGACTGACACAGCCCTCAATAATAGAAGCAGGGGCAGATGAGCGAAAGTTTGCGAGGAAAGTTATTTTTCATGGTGTTTTGGGACGGCGGCCTTGCGGATCCCATGAATATTCCTCGTCGCCTAAAAGGTAATATCACGGAGGAGAGACAGCACTATATCTGCAGATTGTCCCCCGTCCCAAAAAGTCATCGAGGGTGGTCGGAAAAGAAGATTTTATTTGCCCGGATGAATTTTCCTTCTTTCCAAATGTCAGAGAATGTCGCTAAAGACTGCAATCGGCAAATTGAATTGTTGCAATATTTGGAAGGGAGAGAAACTTGGGAACAGTTTCGATTAAAATGGCTCGCACAAGGGAAACTGAGACAATGCTATATGTAAAATTGCATTTACACGTTGATTTCTGAATCATTGAACATGATTTGAGTTTTATCTTTGTATATCAGTCATATATATATATATATATATATATATATATATATATATATATATATATATATATATATATATATATATATATATATGCATATATGTGTGTGTGTGTGTGTGTGTGTGTGTGTGTGTGTGTGTGTGTGTGATTGTATATATACACATACATAAATATGTATATATATGTATCTATATTTATGTATATGTGTATATATATATATATATATATATATATATATATATATATATCATATATATATCATATATATATCTCATATATATATATATATATATATATATATATATATATAAATATATATGAATCTATATATATATAGATAGATAGATAGATATATAGATATGTATATATATATATATATATATATATATATATATATATATATATATATATATATATGTATATATATATATGTATATATATATATATATATATATATATATATATATATATATATATATATATATATATATATATATATATATATATATATATGAATACACACACACGTATGTATATGTTTATATGTATATACATATATACACATACACATACGTATGTATGTGTGTATACATATACGTGTACATATACACACAAGTACTCATACATACACACACATACGAATGCGTGTTTGTATGTTAACCCAAAAATAGGCGAGCATTCGCGAATTCCGGAAATGGAGGATCTGCAAAGGAAATTTGAATATTGTCTTTCGGTGTTGAATGTACCAGTCTAAGCCATGTTGGTAATGCTTTGTAACATCCCTTAACAGAGAGCGTCGACAATGCCACTTTACTTAACGCAAAGCTAATGTAATCTGTCCGAGCGTATTTCCATCACACGAAAGGACAAAGATTCCATCCCGCGCGAGATATCCGGGCCAATGGGACGCCTTAGCTCGAATTAGAATCATTATTCGGAGTAGCTCCCCCACGCGAGTCGACGCTGATCACTTTTATCATGAGGAGATCAATGCCTGGCGGGTGGCGCGAGAGGCGTGCAGATCCGGCCCTTATAAACATCCATGTGAAAAGGGTAAGTCCCCTGGAAGCCAACCTCTCCCACGCCCTGGAAAGCCGTACTTTAAATAAAGAGTTTCGTTGCCTTGTTCCCTCGCTGAGAAGCCAGACAGCGGGTTTAACGATACCGGTGCTCCAGGACACGTATCTGCATCACAAAGTGAACGCGGCGCGACCCAGCCAGGCCCGGCAGTTCCCGGTTCAGACCAGCGGCGTCATTCCACATGGAAGACGAGACTCCATCGTAAGGGAACACCACGCGAGGGAGCTTCCGTTGCGTGTTCCAGCCGCTCCCCAATACTCGAACAGCCGCGGAGTGACGCTGATGCCCACCGCGGGGGAGTCATTCATCAGATCTGCTAACTCCCGAGTGTCAATATTCATAATTCGGTTCCCGATGTGCGCGACGCGGGTGATGGATGGCGAGGCTGGTCCGACGCGCGAGCAAAATTTCTTTGATGTTGCGTGCACTGGGAGGGACTTCCTTGTTTCCTCGCGCGGACGGAGAGGCCGGGGAGAGAGGGGGAGGAAGGAAGGCTGGAAGAAAGAGGGTGGAAAGAGTAGAGGAGAGAGGAAAAGCTAAGAGAATTGGGGAAAATACGGGAAGTGGAGCTTTTTCTACTCCATGGGACCTGCTTTTGATCAGTAATTCCTCATCCGAACTTACCATTTTTCTTTCTACCTATTTATGTCTATTCATATCTACTTATGTTAATATAGATGGATAGATAGAGACATGTATATATATACATGTGTGTGTATGTGATTATATATATATATATATATATATATATATATATATATATATATATATATATATATATTTATTTATATATATATATAATATATATATAGATATATATAATATATATATATATATATATATATATATATATATATATATATATATATATATGTATGTGTGTGTGTGTGTGTGTGTGTGTGTATAGCTTTAGCTTATATCAGTGCTAACAATAGCACCGCAATAGAAAAGTCCCAAAAATGAGACAGGAAACCGAGCAATAAAAAAAATAATGATAATAATAATATAGTAATAATAATAATAATAATAATAATAATAATAATAGTAATAATAATAATGATGATGATAATAATAATAATAATAAACAAATAAATATATAAAAATTATATATATATATATATATATATATATATATATATATATATATATATATATATATGTTTGTTCGGCTATAACTGATAGGAATGGTAAGCAAAGACAAACTAAGCACCAAGACATGACCGATATCTATCAGTGTTCGTAATCAAATGTCTAAAAATATTTAGGCAGCGAAACTATGTATTGTTTTGTAAATGGAATTGCTAATATACAGTTGTGGTTCTGGCGACATAAGGGTCACAGTATTAGCTTCTTCTGTATCTAGGATTCGCGATTGAGTGAGATGAAATGAAAGGATGTGGCACTTTGAATACAGTTTATTAAGAAGAAAACATCTGAGAATCGGTACAAAAATATCTTGAATATGCTGAAGTTGTTGAGACTATGCTTAATATCTCTTCAGCGGAGGATCTAATAGGATGACATTTAATTCCAAAAAGATACACGAAAAGAAAGCAATGCTGGTTAGGCCACACTGTTTCACTGAATTCAAATAGCTTATCTGAAATAGAATACAAAACAGGTGGGAAGTACCAGATGCAGGGAATGGATCTGGGTTATTTGAATTGTGATAACAATGCAGACATGAAGATTGTCATCAAATCAAATTTCAGAGACAAATGGTAAAGAGAAATTTAGCCAAATATCACCCTTAAAAGTATACCATTAACATTCACTATCGATTGCAAGCTAGAAACATACATGGACTGTTTTCACTGTAAATCCCAAGGTAATCCACTTGGTAATAAATCACCTACACACTAAATCCTGGTCGTATAACTGCCAGTTAGGTTGTCCAAAGCCACAGGATGAAAATCACTGGATCAGCTCGAGCAGCCAGAAAGGAATCTCCCTCTATATAGCAACGCAGCGAATTAATTACAGAACTGTCAAGGTACTGAATTCGTGAGGTCGTATAGACACAGTAACAACACAACTACTTTGCCGATTTATGTGCTAATAATGAGAGGAATTAACAATAACATAAAATCCTTTAAGAGTACCGTCGACTTGGCAAAAAAATAAGGAATAACAACGAGAGAGGAATGAAGAACAATACTAATTCTTCTAAGAGTAACGAGTGTTTGGTGAAAATAAGAGGAATAACTAGTATGACATATTCCAAGAGTATTGTCTGCTTGGTAGAAATTGGATACAAAGAGAGGAATTCAATAGAATAGTATAAAATCTCCAAAGAGTAACCTAACGTAAAAATAAATAAATAGATAAATAAAAGGAATAACCCCCTAGTTCCTGATCCTATTTAACGTTTATTTTAATAGGCAACAGGCATCGTCAGGGTTGTTTTAGATAAACCACAGGACGCGACTGATATCTGACCAAAGCCAATCTAGAATACGTGCTTGGAAATGTTTTGGTTATAGAAAGGCCAGACACGTTGATAGCATTTTCTAAAACCAAGTTATGGTTCTAACTGGTTCTGGTAAACCATATCAAATACTTCATGATTTTTTCCCCACGATTTTTATTTTTTGCTGAATGAAATGAAAATAAAACAATAACAACTGAGAATCAAAATTTATTGAATCAGAATCATCATTAATTAGATAGTAACTTCACAAAAAGAGGAAAATAATAGAGATCGATAGAGGAATCGGAAAATTTCACATAGTTACCAGAACCTGAAAAACAAGACCTCAAAATTGCCAGTGCACAACACCACACAAATGAAACGGACACTAAAAGGGACTTTAAGAGCCGAAAATTTCAAAAGCTTTAGAGTCAACAGTCATAAAATTTCTAAATCTATAACCACTCTTTCATACAAATGATAATTTACACATAAGGAGGCGAAATATGGAGGGAAAAATATAAAAAAGTACTAAAGAGTACAAAGAAGTATCGTTTAATAATAACTAGAAGAAACCAAATGAGGAAGAAATGGAATAATCAGGGGAAAATAACAAGGACAAGAAAAAACATTATGATCCATGACATAGAGATAAAAGTATGAAAGCGAGGGAGATGTAGGAAATATCAAAGAAAGAACGAGAGAGAGAAAAAGAGAAAGACAGATAGAGAGATGAAGAAAGAAAGAATGAGAGAAAGAGGAAGAAGGAAAGAAAGAAATAGAGACAGGACAAAACAACAGACTAACAACATCAAGAGCAAAATCGATAGGCGAGAGAGAGAGAGAGAGAGAGAAAGAGAGATTGGGGGCCACGAAAACGTAAACACAGTAAATTATCAACAGGAACCAATGGAAAATCTGAAGACTTTCTCTGAACTGTCCAGACTCGCTAAAAAAAAACTATTTTTGATATCTTGTGTAGGGATTCTAAAGGTCAGCAGGATAACAGATGAAGACAAAAAATAAGTTTTAGATTTAATATTGATAATCAAAATGATAATAATAGTAATGGTAATGCTGCTGATGATGAGGACTATAATGATGACAGCAATCAGTGATGATGATGATAGATTTCTTTCTTAATATCATTTCTATTATACCATTATCTTTAGATAGAAACAAAAAATAAGTTTAAGATTTAATATTGATAATCAAAATGGTAATAATAGTAATGATAATGCTGCTGATGATGAGGACTATAATGATGACAGCAATCAGTGATGATGATGATGATAATAGGTTTATTTCCTAATATCATTTCTATTATATCATTATCTTTAGATAGAGACAAAAAATAAGTTTTAGATTAAATACTGATAATAAGAAGGATAATAATAGTGATGATAATGTTGCTGCTGATGATGACGATAATGATAACAGTGATGATGATGATAGTAACAACTTTCCTAACATTTTTTATCCTATAATTATCCTTTTCATTATCATCATTATTATCACTTTCATTATTTGTTCAACCATTATTATTATTTATTACCATTGTGACCATTCCACGAGCGACTCGCCTCCTTGACATTGACGCTAAATATAGAAAGAAACCCGACAGAAATAGACGCAAATAGAAATCCAATAGCCATTATATTTCATACATCATCCTGTCGCAGATTCATTAGCTCTAGTAAAGTGGTATTGATTCTCTTTTATACAGATTTTGATAGATTAGCCTTAGATGGCTGGCTCCGTCGTAAATTCTCATTGGATTTTGATAAATGTAAAAGACTGTGAGGCCGAGGGATTGGCGGCGGCGAATTAATGGGCAGACGGGGAGAAAACAGCGGAGTTTTAGGGATTAGGGTTAATTTTGGCCATGTACGTATATGCATGTATACATATGTAAATGTATGTATATATATGTATATATATATATATATATATATATATATATTTATACCTTTTTTTTTCTTTTATGTATATGTGTGTGTGTGTGTGTGTGTGCGTGTGTGTGTGTGTGTGTGTGTGTGTGTGTGTGTGTGTGTGTGTGTGTGTGTGTGTGTGTGTGTGTGTGTGTGTGTGTGTGCGTGCGTGCGTGCGTGCGTGCGTGCGTGCGTGCGTGTGTGTGCGTGCGTGTGTATTTGTATGTATATATATTCACACATATACATGGTGTGCGTGTGTGTGTGTGTACGTGTTTGTGTGTAGATGTGGCTGTGTGAGCGTACGTGTGTATGCATGTGTGTGGGAGTGGACATGAGTGGGTGCGAGCGAGCGCGCGCGTGTGCCTGCATCTGCCCCCTGACAAAAGAGTGGCGCACATGTGATAATTCCATAGAAATAGATTGTATTCCCTCACAACTTTATTCGCGTCGTTTGATATTTGGCGTCAAACAAACTGTTAGAGAAAATATTGTCACTTGGAACTTTGTTTTCCCGTTTTTTTTTTTTTTTTTTTTTTTTTTTTTTTTTTTTTTTACTATGCCAGTCACACGATAGGGTTTGGATAAAGAAACCCGGTTTTTGTTGTTGTTTTTGTCCGTGTTGATCTTGTCGCATCGCCATGTTATTTGTTTGTTGCTGTCTCGTGGTCCTTTGTTTTTTAGTAGTGGAAGGTAAATATTGTTTTATACTTCCCGTTCTTGCTTTTCTTCTGTTTATTTTTTCTTTCCTTTCTTTTCTTTTTTCTTTCTTTCTTTTCTTTTCTTCTTTTCCTTTTCTTTTCTGTTTTTTTTCTTTCTTTCTCTTTTTCTTTTTTTTTCGTTTCCCTTCAATGTTGTTTTTGTCGTGTTTACTTATTATTGTTGTTATGGTCGCTGTTGAATTTATTGATATTATCATCACTGTCATTTCCATTTTTATTATTATTTATAATTATGGTATCTATGGTTATCATTAATATTATTATCATTACCATCATTATTATTATTACTATTATTAAGCAGATTGTTATTGTTTTCCTTATCATTGCTATCATCATCATCATCATCATTATTATTATTATTATTATTATTATTATTATTATTATTATCATTATTGTTATTATCATCATCATTAATATTATTATTATTATTATTATTGTTTTGTTGTTGTTATTATCACTATTGTTGTTGTTGTTGTTGTTGTTGTTGTTGTTGTTGTTGTTGTTGTTGTTGTTGTTATTATTATTATTATCATTATTTTCATCATCATTATTATTATCATTATTATTATACCCAATATTATGATCATTATCATTATCATTACTAATTTTTATCATTATCATTATCACTATCATCGTTATTACCATCATTATTGTTATTATTATCATTATCATCATAATTATTATTAATCATTATTATTATCGTTATCATTATCATTATTAACATTATCATCATCATTATGATTAACATTAGCACCGTTTTGATTATCATTATCATTTTTGTTATCATAACTATCATTATTATCATTAGCATTAGCATTATTATCATTAGCATTAGCATTATCATTTTTGTTATCATAATTATTATCATTATTATCATTAGCATTATCATTATTATTTTCATGATTATCATAATCCTCACTGTCATTGTCACTCTCTTTATTAATCCTATTATCGTCATTATAAACGTCATAATAGTTATCGTTACTCCTATTATGATCTTCATTATTATTGGCAATAAAACGATCTTTATTACTGAATTAGATACACTAGCATTATACATAAACTTCTCATTGAAATACTTTGAAACAGAACGAAAATAAACGAAATGATTGACTTACGCATATTATGCATATGTCAAGACTGAAAAGTAAATATGTATGTAATCATTCATTTCGTACAATTTTAGCGAAAAGAAATAATAGATGTAAACTTTTAAATGTCATTTATGAATAAGTATGTACGATGATTTAATAATTTTCTTTAATTTTCATTATTATGATTAAATGACATTTTCTCTATTCTTTATGCAGTTAGGAAGGGCTTTGGTAACCTAATAATATGATAAAGGGTAAGAAGTGAGTAAATTAATTAATAAACAAATGAATTAATAGAGAAAGGAAAGTATAACAATTATTAATAATCGCTAACTGCCAAGGGGTACAAGACACTCTCTGACAATGAAGAATTAGTATTTTTTTATTTCTGTTAAAGTCGCTGAGTTTGTCAATGTCGTTGTCGCTTCGTTGCTGTTGTTGTTGTTACCCGTGCTGTTGTTATTTTAGTTGTGTTTTTAGTTGTTGTTATTTGTGTTATTATTTTGTTGTTATTTGTGTT
>NC_091556.1:39637232-39642232 GCF_042767895.1 Penaeus vannamei | reverse complement strand
GACGGTGGTGTTGGAACTGCTGGAATGGTGGAGTGGAGTGGTGGAGTGGGACGGTGGTGTTGGAACTGGTGGAACGGTGGAGTGGAGTGGTGGAGTGGGACGGTGGTGTTGGAACTGGTGGAATAGTGGAGTGGAGTGGTGGAGTGGGACGGTGGTGTTGGAACTGGTGGAATGGTGGAGTGGAGTGGGACGGTGGTGTTGGAACTGCTGGAATGGTGGAGTGGAGTGGGACGATGGGTGTTGGAACTGGTGGAATGGTGGAGTGGAGTGGGACGGTGGTGTTGGAACTGGTGGAATGGTGGAGTGGAGTGGTGGAGTGGGACGGTGGTGTTGGAACTGGTGGAAAGGTGGAGTGGGACGGTGGTGTTGGAACTGGTGGAATGGTGGAGTGGAGTGGTGGAGTGGGACGGTGGTGTTGGAACTGGTGGAATGGTGGAGTGGAGTGATGGAGTGGGACGGTGGTGTTGGAACTGGTGGAATGGTAGAGTGGAGTGGGACGGTGGTGTTGGAACTGGTGGAATGGTGGAGTGGAGTGGTGGAGTGGGACGGTGGTGTTGGAACTGGTGGAATGGTGGAGTGGAGTGGTGGAGTGGGACGGTGGTGTTGTAACTGGTGGAATGGTGGAGTGGAGTGGTGGAGTGGGACGGTGGTGTTGGAACTGGTGGAATGGTGGAGTGGAGTGATGGAGTGGGACGGTGGTGTTGGAACTGGTGGAATGGTAGAGTGGAGTGGGACGGTGGTGTTGGAACTGGTGGAATGGTGGAGTGGAGTGGTGGAGTGGGACGGTGGTGTTGGAACTGGTGGAATGGTGGAGTGGAGTGGTGGAGTGGGACGGTGGAGTGGAATGTTGGAGAGGAACGGTGGAGTGGATGAGTGGAGAGGAACGGTGGAGTGGAACGATGGAGTGGAATAGTGGAGTGGGACGGTGGAATGGAACGGTGAAGTGGAATGGTGGGGAGGAACAGTCGAGAGGAACGGTGGAGTGGAACAATGGAGTTGAACGGTCGAGCGGAATGGTGGAGTAGTGTGGTGGAATACAAATTTTCATTGAAGGAAAGCACGTGTAACAAGTGATGAAATACAGTTGTGAAAGGCTCGGTGACTGGAGGTGAAGGACCATTTACAGGTGGTATATTAGGTATAAAGTTTTAACAAGAACATGACTCCAGGTTTATTTGCCTGCGGGAAAACATCCTGTTGTAGTTCAGGGAGCTTTTGAAGTTAAGAAGATGATTGGCTCAAGGATTTTAACATGTATGTCGAGGCATCATACAAAAAACACAGACGCACGCACATACACACACACACACACACACACACACACACACACACACACACACACACACACACACACACATATTATCCTAGTCGATAAAACTAAAAAACAAACAAAAAAAAATAGATTTAGCAATCATAAGTCGACTACAGTATCCTACTTGAATTTTTTTTTTAAATAGAAAGAGAGATTTAGCAATCATAATTCGACTACAGTATCCTACTAAATAAAGTAAAAAAAAAAATACACACATTTCAGAAAAAAACTCCACTGCCGTCATTGCAAAAGGAACAGACTCCACACCAATATCAATCACCTTGCAAGGGCATCGTCCAAATATACTGCCATAGAATGCAATCTCTCCTGCATTAGTTCTCCCAGACGTGGACAAAAATCATGGTCATGTCATACTAAACTTTATCATCTCTATGACATACAGACCTTGCATTGATCCAATTTAGCATTTATATTCATGAAAAGGGTTCACACGCGAGAGGAGACGAAGGTGAATAGAAAGAAAGCTATCGCAAATTTGCCTGAATTAACCACTCTTATTATCTCCAAAAACGATATAAAAGAGATATAACGAACTTCAAATTACACGCATCGAACTTCTCAAAGATAAGAAATCTTCCTTTCTTATCTTTACTGCCACTAAAACAACATACAATCAATCCCTCAGAAATATATTTAATCCTCTGAAAAATGATATGTTTGAAACAATAAAAGTATAATTGAAACCACTCTCCGCTGTAAATACCTTTATCTTTATATCTGTCTCATAAATACATATAATGATAATGTCAAGGATAAAATGAAGGCCTTTGTTTTTTTGTTGTTTGGTTGAAAACCAAACAATCACTAAAAAATACATTTATTTTTTATTAGGTCGTATTGCTTGTCTATCTACCTTTTTTCCGATTCTCTCTCTCTCTGTCTCTGTCTCTGTTTGTCTCTCTCTCTCTTTCTTTCTCTCTCTCTATCTCTCTTTCTCTCTTTCTTTCTCTCTCTCTTTCTCATTCTCTCTCTCTCTCTCTCACACACACACACACACACACACACAAATGTATCTCTGTGAATATATCTGTGAAAACAATACGAAATACCCGAAAGTCAGCTCTCCCGCAGCACATGTCAACACGGCAGACCAACTATAGAAAAGGTCATCCCTAACAACCTACCTTTACGTCACCATAAAAGAAGGAATTGCTGTAATCAAGTGGCCTGTGTCCTGTGGCCCTGATAACGTTCCTGCCTTCGTCTTTGTCTTTGCTATTCTCATTCTTTAAAAAAAAAGACAACAAAAGAATGAATAACTTATGGTGTTATACACTGATTTTTGTTTTACAAGTGTGTCAAAGTGTACACACACACACACACACACACACACACACACGCATATATATATATATATATATATATATATATATATATATAGAGAGACAGAGAGAGAGAGAGAGAGAGAGAGAAAGAGAGAAAGAGAGAGAGAGAGAGAGAGAGAGAGAGAGAGAGAGAGAGAGAGTTTACATGTGTATCTTATACGTTCAGGTGTATGTGGGTATGAATGTGCGTGTGAGTGTGGCCATACCTGTATAAAAGACCGAACAATTATTGCATATATACATGCATAATAACTTACCTATGATTCGAGGAAGAGTAAGAAAGACAAGATACAAAGATCCGCAAAAATCATACTTTAAACAAGTGTATGAATAATAAAAGCTAACAAGATAAAGATATCATAACATCAAGAGATAAGATTTCTCCAAAATTATGGACCTTACAAACATCCATACCATCTGAAACCTTATTACAGGCGGCAGGAAAGTATGGTATTATCTATCAGAATTTCGGAACATGCAGTTTAAACTAACAGGGCCATACACTACAATATGAAAACACATATATTATCAGTATTGCCCTACAAACACTTATCTCAACCCAATATCGGCTCAGATACGAACAACCACGGAAGACAAACGCTAGCTGGTTCCTACAACCTATATCTTTGATCAAAACCATTCAAAGGAGTATTATAAAGTTTCCGTACCGATATAGCTTGATTCCTTTCACTATTGTTATTGTGTGTTTGCAAACTGTTATTTCTCTGCCTTGTCAATGTTCGTGTCTGTGATTTTACACGACAGGGGAGATTTATTGCTTTGTCTGCAAGGCTATGTGTATCTGCTGTGTCGTTTCTTGTATAAAATAAATTCTGAGGGTCGCCAGTGTATAAATGGAGATCGCTCATGCTCCTTTTCTTTCAACCAGGTTTTCTATTCGTACTTTGTCGGTATTCACGAATATGTCAAATATGTATATATGTGTGTCCAACTATATCTAAACACACACAAATATACATATACATTTAAACATCTATATACATACATAGATATATATATAAATGTATATACATATATATATCTATATCTATCTATCTATCTATCTATCTATCTATCTATCTATATATATATATATATATACAAACACACACATATACATAATATATATATATATATATATATATATATATATTATATATAAATATATATATATATATATATATATATATATATATATAAATATATATATATATATATATATATATATATATATATATATATATATATATATATATATACACACACACACACACACACACACACACACACACACACACACACACACACACACACACACACACACACACACAGAGATACATACATATATATATATATATATATTTATATATATATATATATATATATATATATACACATAAATATATACATCTATATACATACATACATATATAAATGCGTATACATACATACACATACACATACACACACACACACACACACACACACACACACACACACACACACACACACACACACACACACACACATATATATATATAAATATATATTTATATTTATATATATATATATATATATATATATATATATATATATATATATATATATGTATGTATGTATGTATGTATGTATGTACTCATAATCTTTCACTTTCTTTCTTACTCTCTTCATGTAGGAATAAATACCATGCCTGGTAGATCCATTCATATCCATTATACTGAAAACAAAAATGAAGATAATAATGACAATTACAATACATAAAAACATAAAAAATGAACCTGGTCCTAGTACAGCACGAGAGGACAACATTCCCGTTCGTCTGGCAACAGGCTGACCGAAACAACCCATCTACATATCAAAGAGTTTGGGGAACGTCTATGCAAAAGGTTGAAATAGTTCGTTTACTAAGAAGTGAAAAAAGGAAGGCAAATTGAAGTGGAATTCCGTAAGATGATGTCTTTAGGAACATTACGTTTTTTTTAAAGGATTTTCTCTTCCTTTATACATACATCAAACGAGAAAGAAAAAAAAATGATAAAAACACACACAAAAAAATCGTCACCTGATGAAAAGAGAGAAAAAAATTATACACTGATTCTGACTGTATTTTCAAATTAGAAAATATTTTACCCAGATTATATTTCATATGCTAATATTATTAACATTAATGAACCCCATGAGGAAAAACAGCATTTCTGTTCCAAACACAGCAAATATACATGAAGTGAAGTACAATTTCATATATAGTATTTCATTCAAATCTATTTCTTTCGGTATATGACGACAGACTTGGTGATTTTAGTACTGAGAAAAGATGATTGAAATTTTGAAAAATGGTAATG
>NC_091556.1:39612232-39617232 GCF_042767895.1 Penaeus vannamei | reverse complement strand
CACGATTTTCAATATTCTCTCGCAATTATCTAAGGTTTAGAACAAATTATTAAATTCAATATTGTTAATTGCCTTCCGTTTTCTAAGATATATTTGCGAAAATGGACAGAAAATCTCCTAATGTTTCATAACCTAAAAAAAACACTAAAAAAAACAATATAAAGAAAAAGGAAAGTAACTTCTCCGACAACAAAGAGGTTAATGATTAATAAAGTAATAAAGTTTGCAGTATGCACGCCTTGACTGGAATTACGTTGGGTTTTGGTATTTGTTATTAGACATATTAAATTTACACATCAGACAGGCACAGTCGCAGTGAAATTAAATTACTTGCGTGGATGATTATACAGTATATCCCCCTCCCCCTCCCCCCTCCCCCCCTTCAAAGATATCCCCCCTCCCCCCTACAGGATATATACCCCCTCCACACCTCCTCCTTCCCCAGGGATTTACGAATGATTGAAAATGTCAAAGGAAAAAAAATATAAAAGCAAACATGGAAATATGTGATATTATTAACGTTTGCTATTCTCAAATATCTTTTTTCGTAGACATTATTAGTTTTTTAAGAATGTCGAAATTAATATTTATTATCAGATAGCATATCACATCACGTGTTCTCCTTTCACTGTCATCGTATTCCTTAAAAATGTCAAGCGGTTATGTGTATTAATCCTAAAAAATCGGATCATATCATATGGGGAATCCGTAGTATTATGTAGTCCTAGGAACAGCTGGTTAAAAATAGTTTTCTCATTATTAAAGGAGATGGGAAGGGGGGGGGGGGGTAGGGTGCTGTTCATTAACGTGAAGTCGGATCAGCTGTCAATAATCACACACTGAGTGATAATAGGGAAGAAAACAACGAATATCCTATAGATAAAAAATAGAAAAATTAATCAGGTGACTTTTAAGATTATCAATAATGAACTTTTACTACCATAGGGAGGAAGTATAATCAATAGGACAAATCCTTCCTCACACGCACTCAACCCCTCCCCCCTCCCCCAACCTTCCCCCTTTCACCCCCCTCTCCCTTACTCTACCCCTCTGTAGTGACACCGAACTGACATACAAACACAGACGGAGGTAGCCGCCACCACGGGAATAGGGATCCCGACCCTTAGACTTTTCACACACTTATTGTGGTGACATGATCGAGCTATTTACTTGGAAGCATTGTTCATTGTTACTTTTCTTTTATATTAATGAAGTGATCATCTTATTTATCCAATCAACTTTTCTTCTCTTTATCTATTTATTATAAATTTATATTCATTGTAATTCTAAATCATACTATCTGTCATATCTTAGTGTTTGTTCGGTTTTGAAAGAAAGAAATTTAAAATATTAGATTTATTATTCTTTTCCGCATGCATACTATATATATATATATATATATATATATATATATATATATATATATATATATATATATATTTAAAAGACAAATACAAATAATTACAACTACACGAAAACATAAAATAATATACACGCACGAAACACACGAACACAAGCGAATAAATTCACAAACAACTAAATAACGAAATAAAATATATACACGAATTACAATATACAGAGCGAACAAATACACTCACGATATCACAAACATATACAAAAGCGTCTGACACTTAACTCGCGATCCGTTGTTTAATCGTTCATACGTCACTTAGCATTTCAAAATCACTAACGCGGACAAGCGCTCGCTTTCGGCAAGGCAAACGGAACTTCTTTCGTAACTCTGGGATACATGACCTGATAACTCTCGATGTCTCCAACGGTCTCCGGCAGCGGCAAGGCGGTGTCTCTTCTACCCGGTTCCTGCAACCTTGGGAGTCACCTCGGCGGCCTGGCGGCGGGCACACCGCTTGTCGGCAGACCCAGTCGCCGCTCCAAGTAACTGCTGGTTTGTATGAGCGCACTGCTACTGCCATGGTTCATGGTGTCATCCGACCGGGCGAACAGGCCAACCGGTCGTCTGCGGTCACATTGCGCGTCCTTAGCTGCACTCAGCATCCGAAGCCGTGCACGGGGATGCCCTGGGCCGAGAGAGGTCGCGAGGGGCCAACGAACACCTCCCCCCAACCTTCCCCCTTTTACCCTCCCCCCTCTCCCTTACTCTCCCCCTCCCTCCTTCACCCCCTCTCCCGACCTGTCCCCTTTCACCCGCTCTCCCTTACTTTCCCCCTCCCACCTTCACCCCCGTCCCCCAACCTTCCCCCTTTTACCCCTCTCCCTTACTCTCCCCCCCCTCCTTCACCCTCCTCTCCCCCTCCCCCCTTTCACTCCCCCTCTCCCTTACTCTCCCTCCCTCCCTCCTTCACCCCTCCCCCTTTCACCCCCTCTCCCTTACTCCCCCTCCCTCCTTCACCCCCTCCCCTCCCCCTTTCACCCCCCTCTCCTTACTCTCCCTCCCACCTTCACCCCCTCCCAACCTTCCCCCTTTTACCCCCTCTCCCTTACTCCTCCTCCCTCACCCCCTCCCCCTTTCACACCCTCTCCCCTCCCTCCTTCACCCCCTCCCTTACTCTCCCCCTCCCTCCTTCACCCATTCTTCCAACTTTCCCCCTTTTACCCCCCTCCCTTACTCTCCCCCTCCTCTTCACCCCCGCTCCCCAACCTTTCCCCTTTCACCCCTCCCTTACCTCTCCCCTCCCTCCTTCACCCCCTACCCGCAACCTTCCCCTTTACCCCCCCTCTCCCTTACTCTCCCTCCCTCTTTCACCCCTGCTCCCCAACCTTTCCCCTTTCACCCTCTCTCCCTTACTCTCCCTTCCCTCCTTCACCCCTACCCCCAACCTTCCCCTTTACCCCTCTCCCTTACTCTTCCTCCCTCTTACTCACCCTGCCCCCCAACCTTGCCCCCTTTCTCACCCCCTCTCCCTTACTCTCCCCTCCCTCCTTCACCCCCTACCCCCAACCTTCCCCCTTAACCCTCCTCTCCCTTACTCTCCCCTCCCTCCTTCACCACCTGCCCCCTCCCACCTTTCAACCTCCTCTCCCTTACTCTCCCCTCCCTCCTTCACCCCCTCACCCCAACCTTTCCCCCTTTTACCCCCCTCACCCCAACCTTCCCCCTTTTACCCCCTCCCCTCTCCCCCTCCCTCCTTCACCCCCTCCCCCTCTTTCACCCCCCCTCTCCCCCTCTCCCTCCCCCGGTAAAGCAATTGGTGCCCCGCATAGATAACACTGGCAGAGGATCATTGTAAAATAAAAGTTTGCGTGAATTTAGCGTTGTGGCAAACTCCATTGGATGATTGTAAATGAAATGACGAATTCCCATAAACGTTTTTAAGCATTTGCATTTTATACAATATGACTGTTATTTCCTCCACGCCAGTGTCCGCTGATGTAAACCATTAACGAGTGTAAATAGAAGAGCTTTTGGGGCAGTGACATGGTGTTCATGCATTTAGGTTTACATTCATATCCATACATACATACACATATATATACACACACACACACACACACACACACACACACACACACACACATATATATATATATATATATATATATATATATATATATATATATATATATATATATATGTATGTATGTCGAACTCATTATTTATTCGTCATTTAAATTGTTGGTTCTAATCTTAAAGAAGTAAGGACTCCGCTGAAACGTTTGTTTACGTATTTTTTCATCTTTAAGAGGAATATATTTATAGCAAAAAATTAATTATAACAATTAGAGTAAATTATATTAATCATTTATAGATTATTTGTTTGCCCCATACAAAGATATGTTCAGTGATAATATAAAAAGTCATGTTTTACCCTGATACATCTTGTAATGCTTGATAAGTAGAATAACGTAATTCAGGAATTCCCTGTGTATTGAACTGTGATCATTGAGACAAGTCCTGGCTTCTCACCGTACACAGAAAGAGAAGAAAGTTTGAGAAAATGCAGCACAAACAACACGCCATAGTGCATTGTTGCTAGGGAATATTAGTTAATTATTTCAATGGCCTGCGGATACAGCAACAGAATTAGTCTTGGGTGACGGTTACGGCAGTATCAATAAATTGTGCAATTATTTGTTAAAGTGAAGGGTAAGAAAGGGAAATAATGAAGATTAAAAGGAAGGGGAATGATTAAATTATATTCAAGTAAAATCATGGGAAAATACTGGTAGTATAGGTGTGAGGGTCTCGATTCCGTTTTGCATATGTTTTTAATTTGTTTATGGAAATGATAATTGATTTACAATTAGTAGGAAGGGGGAGGGTATAGATGGAATATTATTTGTTTATTGAATAAAATGCTAATGCTTCAAATTGTTTTCAAAACCATCGAATATTTGGAAATGAATTCAATCCACAAATATATACATGTATATATATATATATATATATATATATATATATATATATATATATATATATATATATATGTATGTATGTATGTATGTATTTATGTATATGTACATACATACATATATATATATATATATATATATATATATATATATATATATATGTATATATATATATATATATATATGTATATAAATATATATATATACATATATATATATATATATATATATATTTATATATATATATATATATATAAATATATATATATATATATATATATATATATATATATATATATGTATATATATATATATATATGTATATATGTATATATACATATATATATATATATATATATATATATGTATATATATACATATATTCATATATATATTTATATATATACATATATATAGATAGATAGATAGATTGATTGATAGATAGATAGATAGATAGATAGATACATAGATATATAGATAGATAGATAGATATACATAGATATTTATATGCATGCATACATATGTTAGTATATATATATATATATATATATATATATATATATATATATATATATATATATATATATATATATACAAATATCCATCTCTTACCCACCCTCTCTCTCTCTCTCTCTCTCTCTCTCTCTCTCTCTCTCTCTCTCTCTCTC